>NW_014569773.1:250824-253060 GCF_001313835.1 Polistes canadensis | reverse complement strand
TATAATTTTATATATATATATATATATATATATAATTTTTTGTTGTGAGAAATATATTGGTGAGAAAATAAATAAACGGTGCATGGTTTTCAATGGTTTTTTGTTTCAATTTTAAATCGTTCGATAAAAAAGTATGATTGTTTAATTTACGCGTGGGGTTTAGGGGAGGAAGAAAACAGAAAGAAATAAAAAAATTTGAGTAAAGAAGTAGGGGGAAAAAAAAAACGAAGGCAACGTTGGTATATTTTATCTACTAATTTAAATATACGAGCATTTAACTTGTTTAACGTGTGTCTTATTTTAATCACTAAAAGGAAGAATGAAAATATTGCGGAGATTCTAGCGAATATTAATCCATAATTGCAAGAATAAACAGACGGAGAAATATATGTTGGTAAAATAGAGTAAAGAGAGATACTACTGACAGAACACAAGAACCACCCTCTTGTGATTTTCCTTCATCTTTTTTTTCTTCTTCTTCTTCTTCTTCTTCTTTTTCTTCTTCTTTTTTTCCTCATTACTAATTAACCTCATAATTTATTTTTCACGAGATAAAGTTTCAAACGAGTTATTTGATCAGTTTAATCTTGTTGAGAGATTCATTTGATAGTGGGTCTTATATATGTAATATTAAATCACGTGTACGAATATAATTAGGTATTTTAAAATGAGTATATAAATAAATGAAATATTATACATACTTATATTATATTATAAGATAATTTGTTAGTGTCGTTAAACGTGTTAACATCATTTTTCGTTGAAAATTAACGAAAGAACAAGAGATCGTCCTATTTTAAAAAAAAAAAACAAACAAACTTAATTACATAAATATGTATTATTTTATTCTAAAAATAAACAAACGAACGAAAAAAAATTATAACGAATCAGTTAATTCAATGAGAATAAGAATGATATTGAAATGCAATAAATAGAAATCATTTGAATAACCTAAAAAAAAATAAAACCAAAAGAAAGAAAAAAAATATATTTCCAAAATGTATAGAAAATTTCAAAAACTACGATGAATTTTAATTGAATGAGAATAAGAAAGATATTGAAATACAATAAATAGAAATCATTAGAATAACCTAAAACAAAAAAAAAACAAAAAGAAAGAGAAAGAAAATATTTGCAAAATGTATAGAAAATTTCAAAAACAACGATGAATTATCCAACAATTATCTATAATAATCAAGAGTCGAGTAAAAAGATAGGGTTGAAGGGTTGGGAAACGGGTGGGGGGGGGTTGGGGAAAGTATGAACGAAACGAGCACGCGGCTCTCGATTTGCACAAATTCTGTGCAAAAGCGTAGGAATAATTATCAAGCAATTTATATCCTGCCAGTGGTGGTGCCGCCATAGCTGGCTGCCGTTCTGAAAACCCTCCACAACCCCTAAAAACCTCCCTCGCCATCTCCCGGCCTATCCCATTGGTCGGTTGGTCGGTCGTTGCTAATTTATAATTCATAATTCATAATTTTCGAACGTTCGTTCGCGAGTCCGGAAAGGTCGGGGATGAGATTACAAATCGACGTCATTGTTACCAGGGTGGGGTGGGGGTGGGTGGTTAGCGGGGGAGAGGTAGTATGCATGCATGCATGTATGTAACATCGTTTCTTCATTAAATTTACGTCATTTTTTTGTTCCTTTTTTTTTTTTTTTTTTGCAGTAATCTATTGTCGTTAAACGTGACGTTTAAAAATTACAAAACGTAAATGGGACTTCTTTTTTTATGGACTCGTGGATAAAATTTGTTTAAAAAAAAATAAACAAACAAAAATATTTCTAACACTTTTATAAACATTCGTCGAAAAGTATTGTAATATATATAGTATCCGATACTAGATGGTTGTATTGGTTGTATTTGAGTGTTACTTCTTTTTCTTTTTTTTCCCCCCTTTTGATCGGGACGTTTATGGTGGTCCCCTTTTTTTTCGAATGCCATAGAAAAGAGCTCGTTTTATAACGCTGGCCGAGTGGGGTCATTAAAACGACCATACTGTTAATCCGTAAATATTCTCAGGGGTAATATACCTTAGTAAAGTGTTTTTCACGACTACGATACGGTCGTTAGAAAAGTACAGCCATTTTACGGAGAATCTAACATGAACGAGGGTAGGAGGAGGAGGAGGAGGAGGTTACTTTTTCGATCCTTTTCAAATGGAAAGGATCACTTTCTTTCTCTCTCTCTCTCTCTCTTTCTCTGGTATTTTCTTTTCTCTTTTTTTTTTTT
>NW_014569773.1:242532-250314 GCF_001313835.1 Polistes canadensis | reverse complement strand
GTTTAGATTATTTTAAACGTGATTCGTATTTATTTGCAAATAATAATTGAATAACGAATGGTAATGTAATTATATTCAAACAGATTCTCTCTGTTGAAATTTAAAAAAGAAATAGCACATTTTTATTCTTAATTTCGAGAAAGTGAAAGAGAGAGAGAGAGAGAGAGAAAAAAAAGAGAAAGAGAAAACGCTTACTCAACCCCTTTCGATTCTTTCTCAACGATTTTCAAAACGAACGACTACTTCGATCTACGACGCGGAACCATCTCTTCTTTTACGGGGCTTACGAAAGCAATATTTTTCTAACTAAACGATAAAACCGTTCTCCCTGACGATGAGAGACATCTTCTCGGAAAAAAAGGAAAAAAAAGAAATAAAGAATGAAAGAGAGATAGAAAGAGAGTAATAGAAAGATAAAAAAAAAAGATGCTTAGTTCGCTAACGTTGATAAAATTGATTATTCGTTTCCCCTCTTAACGTTGGAAATAAAAATAAAAGAAAGCAAGGAAAAAAGAAAAAAAGAATACGAAAAGAAGAGGAAATATTTTTTATGTAACACATTTTTCTATATCTTCTTCGAGTTAGGACAAAGTTACGAGGAGCCCTTTTCGAAATCGAGAAAATGTCACGTATTACGAGCAGAAAAGTAGTTACCGTAATGGAAACGTGAGGTAAAACGAATTGAACGAGACAGAGATAGAAAGAGAGAAAGAGAGAGAGAGAGAGAGAAAGAGAAAACAGAATACACAGAAACAAAGCTCAGACCGCAGGAAAGCAAACGAGTCTTCTCTGTGTGTATGGTTTAAATCCGCCTTGGCTTTGTACGATCTGAACATTCGAAATCGGATTGACGGGAATTCCAACGTAACGAGCAGTTATTTCCCGTTAAAACCATAAGAGAGGAAGTAAACCCACGTCTACATTTGGTCAACCAATGAAAGACCCTTCTCTCTTTCATTCTTTCATTCATTCATTCATTCTTTCTATTTCAATTTTTCTATCCTTCCGGGAACATTCTGTTTTTGACATTTAAAAGAAATTAAATAAACGTATAAAAGTGTATTTCTATTGTTATTGTTATTATTATTATTATTTTTTTTTACGTCAATTAATGTTAAACTTACGAAGGAATCATTTTTATTGGAATAGGGGAGAAAAAAATAGGGAGAAGGGGGAAAGAAATGTTTAAAACAAAATCAAAAATAAAAAGAGAGAGAGAGATAGAGAGAAAGTGTTGCGATTTATTTTCGTAATAAATGATCCGTAATTTTTATACCGTTATGTGTACATTGGAAGAAAAGAAAAATAAAAAGAGAAAAAAAACAAACATGTAAATTAATAAGCCACGAAATTTGAATTAGATAAGTCAAATTAAAGAAATCAACAAAATAAAAAAATAAATATAATGATATAATATATTTTCATTTATACATTACTATAACTTGTTTATATATATTCTAGATTTATACTTTTCGTATTTATAACATTAAAATCAAAAAAAATATTCTTATGCAAGATTCGATCCTATAAAACTCCCTCCTACCCCACCCCACTCTCAAATAATTGAATTTCAAATTAATATGAAATTGTTTATACGTTTAATTAAGCTAATGCAATAATACATAAATTGTTTAACACCAAATCTAATCTAACACACCGCGTTTAAACAACAACTGTTCTATAATTTTTAAAAATCATATAATATATCAATTATTATTCCAAATAAAAGAAAATATATATATATATTATTTCGTTATACCAATTTAATTAAAAATCTTATTCTATATAAAAATATACTTTGTTTCTATAAACGATAAAAATATATAGTTACTATAGGTTTACCGTTAATAAAAAATCAGAGACGAAGTGTAAAAAAAGGAATACAAAAAAGGGCCGAAGGGTGGAAATATTTAATTGGACGAGTAAGAGTGGGGTTGGGGGTAGGGGGGTGGTAGGAGAGAAAAAAAAAATAAATGGAACTTAAACGAGATTAAAAGAAATGAATCGATGCTTTTCCTTTATTTTTCTTTTTTTTTTTCTTTCTCTTTAACGTCACGCATAAATGACTAGGCAGATCACAGGCCACGAGGCAGGAGACAACCGATCCCTTTCCTGTCCTTTAGTCCTGTGTAATCAAAGCCCTATTCCCTTTGACCGCGTTATTTTCTTCTTTTTTCTCTTTTTTTCCTATTTTTTTTTTTTTTTTTTTTTTTTTTTTTTTTTTAACCAACTAACACAAAGCAAGATAGAGATAGACAGATACAGACAGACAGACAGACAGAAACACAGACAGACAAACTGGAAGGCAGACAAGCGGCGTTCATGTGCAAACAACGAAACCCATTGTACCACATTTAGTAGCGACACAATCGTAAAACACTAACACACCGACAAAGTGACGTTTCGTCCATGAAATTGAGTATGTATAGATTGGATAGATATATCTATGTACCCCATGACGTATATATACACAGAAAACAACACGTTCTTTTATAATAATCGAAAGAGAATCTGTGTGATTCACGTGTGACAAACGTAATTACAATGAAAAAAGAGACACACACACACACACGGTATATATGTGTAAGAAACAAAAAGACGAAATAAAAAGAGAGAGAGAGAGAGAGAGAGAGAGAGAGAAAGGGGGTTGGTAGGGTGGGTAGGGTGGTTGCAGTGATAAAAACAAACGTTCACCCTATCGTTTGTTTTTTTCTTTTTATTTCCCTTTCTATTTTTTTTTTGTTTTTTGTTTTTTCTTTTCTGGTGAAAAACTATCCCTTTTGTTAAAATACCGACAAACTAGTACGAGAAAACTATTTTTATTTCTTCTATCATAGTACTACAGTAACAACTTTAACAACCGATTAAAAAAAAATAAGAAGAAAAAAAGGTATCATATTATTTTGCAATAGTTCTTAATTGTTTTCATTTGTTTGGTCCAATTGTTTTAATATATAATTATTATTATTACGCGTGACTTTTTTCGAGGATTATTTTGTAATTAGGAAATATAAAGTACAGGGGTAATGTTATTAGAAGTTTGTGTAATATAAATTTTCTATTAAATTATATTTAATAAAATATATATTACGAGTTCACATTAATGTATGATATTACATTTAAAAATATATTCTTCCAAAATAATATCAATTTATTATTATAAATGTATATATATATACAATACATAAAAGATAAATAAATAAAAGAAAGGATCAAATGATACATATACATATAGAAAAAAAAAAATAAATATATCAAAGTGTTAATTAAATAAAAATAGCATTGATAATATCGTATGTAATATTGATATTATAAACAAAAAAGAATAATAAGAAAAAATAGACGAAAAGAATTAAATTGTAGCGAACGTGATGCAATTTATATTATTTCAACTTCTACCCCTGATTCAAGCCACCTTTTTAAACTTATCTATTTTTTATCAAAACCCCAAAGACCAAAATTCACGAGTCTCCTGAGACTTTCAGCTGCGTACAGAGAAAAGGGCCACATTCTAAAGAGAAGCAAGCAAACCAAGCAAGCAAACCAAGCAAGCAAGCAAGTAAGCTTGAGAGATTTAAGAGTGGCGAGTTTAAGGGACGAAAAAGCTTTTCTTTGTGAGTATTTCTACCACTATTACAATCAAAGACATACATACACATATATATATATATAGGTATATATATATATATATATAGGTATATATATATATATATATATTATTGGCTCTTAAATCTGCTAGAAATCGAGTTACCAAAGAGAGAAAGCAAAAAAAACGAAAAGAAGAAAAAGTGAATACAAAATGCAAAAAAATAAAGATAACCCACAGAACAGGATATCGATGTTCTTACACCTTTCTACCTATTGTAAATAAATAAATGGGATCGTGGAAAAATATTTATTTTTATTTACATTTTATTTATACTAAATGAAAAATATTTGAAAATGATATAAGAAGAGAGTATGGGGAAACAATTAATATTATTTTTATTTTAAATTTTAATTTTTTTTCAAACAAACAAAATTTGACGTGTATAATAAAATATCAAATAAATTATGGTAATAATGATATAGTAATAGAAAAGAAGGTAGACTGTGATATTGGAATGATACAAAGTACAAAATTATTATTAATCTTTTTTTTCCTTTTTTTTTTTTTTTTCAATATAAAACACACGTTTGAAAAATTGATCGTTCGAATTGAACAACGAGAATTTTAGAACAAAATTTTATACCCCTTCTGGAAAAGTAAAAATTGTAAACGAGGGAGTTTAATATTTATATAGATTAAATGATTACACCAGGGAAAAGGAAAAAAAAAGAAGTAAAAAAAAAACAATTAACATCCAAAACCATTGCGGTTACGTGGTTACCTACCTTTAGGTACTTATCCGTAGGAATTAGTTTAATGAGAAAACGGGTAGGAAATTTCTTCCCTTTCCTACCCCTCCTGTCTCTCTCTCTCTCTCTCTCTCTCTCTCTCTCTCTCTTTATCCTGTATATACGACAAGGAGAAGAGCAACGAAAATATTTGACGAGAGAAGAAAACGACGTTGAAAGTAACGAACTTCGAAGTTGTTCCAGTTTTCCGGATGGTTAAAGAAAAAGTCAGCGCTTTTCGTATATATATATATATATATATATATTATATACATCAAGAACCAACTGCTTCTTTATTTTTTATTTTTTTTATTTTTTGCCCGTTAAACGCGAAAAACTCGATTTAAACGTTTCTTCGAGATTTAAAAATGTTTACTTGATATTAAGAATCAAGATATAATCAAATATGATGTTAAATAAAAAAGAAATGTGAATATTTCTTCTTTCTTTTTTTTTTTTTGTTGAATTATTTCGAAATAACGATGCTAAATATTAATAAAGAAAAGAAAAAAGTATTCGATAATAAAAATAGTGCAATGAGAAGAAGTTAATATTCAAAGAATTAATTGCATTGAATAATATTAAAAACAATTTTCTTTGAGAACAAGAGTATCGAAAATTATAATTGATTTTTATGATTTATGTTGTAGTTTAAATAGTTGTTATACCAAATGATTAATAAAATGAATTACGGTTTATTTTTAATCGTTATTATTATGATTAGAATTGAATTATTTCGAAAATGTTGAAATGTTTCTATTAAAATATTTCATAAATTTTATCGCGTATGTGTTTAAGCTATTAAAAGATCGTTCGATAAATTATTTTTCAAGATAAAAAAGCAAATAACGAGATTAATTGGTGGAGAGATATGAGTGTGTGTGTGTAGTTATCGATACGCGAAATAGAGATAGAGAAAATCCTATTTTAGGATAATAATCTATATTATATCTTTATCGATATTGTACTGGGAAAATGATATCCTATCATCCTCATTAATATATTATTTTATTTTATTATTTAGTTTCATATTTATAGACTTACTTCATTTCAAAAACAAAACTTATTTATTATTTCATATTCGTTTATTTATCAAATATCTCCACTTAATATTATACTAATTTTATTTACTTATATCTAATTAAATATTTGTCAAATAAATTAAACATATATAAGTTAATAAGAAGAATTTTGCATTCATTACACCACCATATTTGTTTAAAAATAATAAGAAGAACAAAAGTTATAGTAATTAAAAAAAAAGAAAAATAACAATTAACTAAATTGAATGCAATTAAATTTCACGTAGATGTACGTGATACATAGATATGAATTAAAATAATTCAATAATAATATATTAAATTGTTTAAACACGAAAAAAAAAAATAAACAAATTAATTAAATTAATTTACTCCTCATACACACACACACACACACACATAGAAAAACACACTATTTCCTTCTTCTTCCTTAATTTTAATAATCCTCTTTTAATTTCATAAATGAATTTCTTTTCTTTTTTTATTTTTACATTATATGTATTCCAAAATACACGAAACGTATTAAATAAATTCGAGTAGATAATGACACGTTGAAAAAAAAATCGTTGAAAGGAAACTCACGATTATTATGAGCGTTTGAGGATGAGAAACAAATAAGGACGTCGTCGTTTCAATTAAATCGCGAATGCGTCGTCTATTGGGTAAAAGAATGAAAACCAGCTCTCTCATTTTCCTCCAGCCACCATCACCACCACCCTCCTACCCCCATACTACCCCTCATTCTCGCTCACTCTCTTTTCGTCCTCCCACTTTTTCTTTTCAACCGATTTCATGGGAAGAGAATTAAAACAAAAATATTCAAGTGAAAAAGAGTATCATTGATCTTCCCTTTTCTTTTGTTATTCAGAATACTCGTAATACCAACTGGAAAAAATGAAATAAGAAAACAATGACTAAAAAGAAAATCAGAAAGAGAGAGAGAGAGATAAAGATATAGAAAAGTTTTAGAGTGAGATAACTTTCAAATGTTTTCATCCACCCTATACCATCTCAACCCCCCAACCACCACCACCCCGCCCACGTCCCATTTCTTTTCTTTGATTTTTTTTTTATGCTCTTATATTGATTCTAGTATTTTTTTTTCTATATTTCAGTTACCGCAGCATCATCAACAGCAGCAGCAGATAAGTAAACATTTTCTTATCACTATTATACTACTACTACTACTATTACTACTACTATTACAACGTATTATCATTTTCAAATCGGACTTTTCATTAAAAAGCATCGATGAATGAATGAGACTTTTACAACGGAGATGAGATCGACGAGGGATTTCTCAGCGTTGATTAGCAAAATTTCTATGGTGTATTTATTATCTTTCGTTTAGATTATTTTTCTTCGTTTCTTATTTTTTTTTCTGCTATCTTCCTTGGCGGTGTACTATTGCATTTTGTGTTTCGTAAAAGAAAATAATAATAATAATAATATTTTTAATCCGATGTGTTATATAGATTATATCGAGTTGAAAGAAAAATAAAAAGAAATGGAAATGAAAGAAAAATAAGAAAATATTTTTACATTAATATTAAATATTATAAACGTTTATCGAGGTATTATTATTTATCTTCGATTAATATTATAATTAAAAATTTAACATTTGTTTGTAAAAACTATCCTCTTTTTTTTATATATACTATATATATATATATATTAAATACCATTAGTAAGTAAAAGAAAAAACATTCAAACAAATAATAAACAATTCGATATATATATTTATTATATTATAATATTTAAGAGAAGAAAGATAATAATCCCCATACACAATCTTATATTTAATCATTTAAATTTTTCCATAAAAATGTATTTCTCATGGATATAATTATGTAAGAATAATTCTATCGATTATTTGGATAGAAATTTTAATTAATTAATTTAATATGATTTTTTGTTTTCATTTAAACGAAACATTGTGAATTATTATCGAAGTTTTTTATTAACTCAATATTATAGACCATCGTCGAAAGAGAATTTACTATAGCTCCCATCACCTTTCCATTCTTCCTAACGAACGATCACGTTCAAGCCATAATGGCCAATGGCTAGCTACGTGATATCATTAAGAAGAGAGTCCAAAAGGTCTTCACGGTTTGCCACCCCTCGACAACGTTGTACACCTGAGGTCATTAATGGCAGTTAGTGGGGATATACCCCACCTTCACCCATTTATGCAACTAAATTTTCTCTTCCATTAATCAAATGCTACTATAATTTCGCATTGAAACCGCGTCATTATAATTTATATAAAATAATTTTAAGATAATAAACAACAATTCCCAATATATATGTTATTATATATAATAAATATATTTTTAAATAATAATGATTTGATCATTAAAAG
>NW_014569773.1:238516-242237 GCF_001313835.1 Polistes canadensis | reverse complement strand
AAATATATGGTAACAAATATAATTAATCGAATAAGTTATCTTTTTGAAATACAAATATAATAATAATAAAAAATAGTAATAATATATAATACTCGTTATTGAAAAGAAATATTTTTACGAATTTATTTCGTTGTTAATTATCAAAATGCATATCAATGGATTGTGCTTTATGTATTGGAAAAAAAAATAAAAATAAAAAAATGTCTATATATTTATACATATATATATAAACCAATTTCATTTGAAACTTTTCTCAATAAATATTATCGATTTGTTGTATTTGCTTTTAGATTGACATCATTGAATCCGTCATATCTTTTACCGCATAACAAAAATTTTCCCTACAAATTCATATATACATATATTGTTTATTCCTGTTTCGTTTGTTTATTTTTATAGTTAAATAAGACCAGAGGGATAAAAAAAAAATATATATATATATATATATGTAAAATAAATAATACAGTTTTGGTAACAGTACGAGGAGATAAATCCTTGACATAAAGTATTAACGAACACAGGTGTAGGTTTGTAAAACTCTTGAAAATGTTCAGAACAAATACTAATAATTGTGATTACTCAGACGTTGTTTCGATCTTAATGAGGAGCCAACTTAAGAGGTGATTAAAAAGGTACTCGTCTATTGTTGTTATTGTTAGTTTTAGTTCTGTTTTTGTGAATAGGTTTTTGGTATAGTGTTAGTACGATAAAGTCTAGTCTTTCGTTCCTCGGTACTAACTTTTCTCACCATTATCCTAAAAGCGGCTAGGAAAATTAACGACGCCATATTGTTCAAAGTATCGACGATGTGGTCAGATAACTGTATCGTCTAACACAACATCGAATAATAATCGTTCCAATAAAATTCATCAGATCTGTGGTAGTCTATCTCTCTCTCTCTCTCTCTCTCTCTCTCTCTCTCTCTTTCCATGGGTATTATAAGGTTTTTCTAATCAGAAATTAATTTCAGTTATTTTGATTTCATTCACATTTCTTTATACATTTTTCTATGCACATATGATGATATATATATATATAAATTATTATATATATAAATTATTATACTAAATTACAATATATTCAATTATAATAATAATAAAAATATAAATAATTATTATATTATATTAAAATCGTGTAACTTAAATATAATAAAAACTTATTTATAATATGTATATATAAATTAACTTATAATATAAATAATATAAATTATTATACTATATTACAATCGTAATATCACAATGATCACAAACAAAAAATCAATGATAATTTATTGTTTAGAATATTAAAAATAAAAATAAAAAAACAACGTGAAGAGAGAATAAAAGATAAAAAGAAATAACATTTAAGAATTAAAAATATTCTTTTTTATACTATCTCGTTATCGAGAGTAAAAGTAATAAAATCGTAAGATTATAGGGGTAGTTGTTGGATAGGAGTTTCTAAGATGGTCAAGATAAACGTGTTTAGAGATGGAAACAGTATAAAGCGTTAACGTACTGTACGAGGTAGAAGGACTAACGCGTACAATGGGGTATCCTCGAGGACATGGGGGAGTCGTTGTGAAAATACGCGAGACGGTCATCGTTGTCCTTGTATCCAACGTTAATCGGTCTGACGGTCCTGAGCTTTCAAGCTTTCCAGGAAAGCACGCGAGAAACGCTTCTACTCTCCTCTCTATCTCTCTCTCTCTCTCTCTCTTTCTCTCGTGCTTTCGTATCGTCAGGATCAACCTCAATATTTTCAACTTGAATTCTCCATTCTCTCTCTTTCTTATTCACTCACTCACTCACTCACTTACTCACTTACTCAGTCTTTACGTGTATGTGTAAATGTATAGTGTATGTTTTCCTTCTCATGCTTTTCCACAAGCATCAGTTGAGTTTCCTCGAGTGTTACGACAAACGCTTCTGACTATCTAAGTGCTTTCTCCTGGCTTATTCAGAAAATAAATGCCGAAAAAGAAGATAGAACAAAATGAGAAAGAACTTTTACTTCCTAACCTAAAAGGGCGGAGAGGAGAGGAAAGGGGAGGAGATGGAAGACAGGGAAGACACTTTGTTTTTCTTTCTTCCGCGTTAAAATATTACGATGTATATTATTATAATATATATCTTATTACACCTTTATCATAATCTTTAGATATTTTTTTTATCGGTGTTGTTTTAATTTTTATTTCTTTCTTTTTTTTTTTTAAATTTATTTATACTTATCTCAGCCTATATATATAATTATATTTTATTATTCATTCATAWTTTTTCTTTCAAAAATGAAAAGAAAAGAAAAGAAGAAACGACGTTTTACATGTTTGATATAATATATGGGAATTTTATTATTAAATATTATAAAACGTCTATAGAGAAATATTTGATTATGTATATTTCTTTTTTTTTTTTTTCTTGAGTATAAATGTTAATATCCAACGAGTATATTGGTATTACTTTTCAAAAAATTTGTTTCAATTTCTTTCCTTATCTTTCTTTTCTTATTTGCAAATTTGTATTATTTATCATTTAACACAAACGACTAATACTAATTATTATCTATATATTAATAATAAAATGTATGCTATTATTAAATAACATATATTAAATGCATTACTTATTTCCAAAAAACTTATTAATTAATAGAATAAAATTTGAACAGAAATAAATGAAATAAAAAGCCAAAAAGAAAAAAGATTGAACAAACTAAAAAGAACAAAAATATCATAAAAACGATTCAAAATCTTGTACAAAGTTTTACTCACACATAATAGATAGAAACACCATTATTATTAAAAGTTAACAATCCAAGTGAAAAGTGTCTAAAGACTGATCGTCTGTCCGAAAAGCGCAACACGTGGTTCGTTTAAATAAGAAAGAAAAAGATCAAAAACACCTATAATTAAATCGATTTTTACAAATTGTTCTTATACTAAATTACAAACATCAACGAAAGGAATAATAACAAATACATATTAGACAAACCGTACAATTCGTTCATATCATCATAATAACATTTTAAAGAACGGAAAACCTTTTGCGAAACATATAATATATATGTGTAAGAGTGAGAAAGAGATAGATTGAATAATCCAACACACTCGTACAAAAAAGGGTAAGAAAAAAAAAATGAAAAAAGAAAGAAAACATGGCTTTGAAAACCATCGTACGTAAAATCTATGCTTCCTCGTATATGTGGAATATCGGTAAACGGGTGTGGTGGGGGGTGGGGATGTGGGGTGGTTAGTGGTGTGAAGGATAAGAACGTAGATAGAGAATAGAGAAGGGAGAAGGGTAAAGGGCTGGCTGGGAAGCGAGTTTAGACGGAAACGCGTGCACGTGTAAGGGTTGGGCACCCCTTTGGGGGTGTTCTCGCAGCAGAGTTATGCAGATCGGACCCTCCTAACTGCTGTTTCACACGCGATATCATGCATTTCAACGTATAGACAATTCGTGCTAACTCCTCGGACCGAAAACTTGCGAAAATAATGGGAATACGGTAAAAAGAAATATGTAAGTACGTGTATATTATATATGGCGTTCGTGTATTTAATTTTTTTCAATCGGATAAAATATGAATCATTTCGATTACTTATTATTTTAGATTTTTACGAGAGGAAATATATTGTAATAAACAAATATTAGTAGATACAAAAATATATATATATATATATATTCGTAAGTACAAAAAAAATATATATATTTGTCGTTAACGATTGAAATTATAAATTTTATTTGAA
>NW_014569773.1:234112-237915 GCF_001313835.1 Polistes canadensis | reverse complement strand
TAATTAATGAATTATTTATTATTATATATTAAAGATTAATTTTAGAAAATAACGAAATTTGTCAAGAATATTCTTTTATAATTTTAAATATAATATATTTATATTACGTATATATTATAATTATATTACACCCTTTGTGATATATTAATTAATGAATTATTTATTATTACATATTAAAGATTCATTATTAAAAATAACAAAATTTTTCAAATAATAGGAGCAAGCACGAATAGGGTAAAGGTACATAATCGGAAGGTCGCAGATAGGGTGCCGATAGGAACATCGACTTTCCAAGCTAGATTGGAACATGTTTGCATGGTATTTAGGCGATAAGGGTAGAAGGTATCGAGCATATAGATTACACGCTTTTAACTGATCCACAATGGGCGTTACTCCGTTGGACTAGCCAACCTCCCTTCCACCTCTTTTTCGCAGCCCTCTTAAGCTCATTCTCTCTTTCTCTCTCTCTCTCTCTCTTATTTCCTTCAACGTTTTATTCTACCTTCTATTTTCACCTCGGTTCTCTCCCTCTCGCAGTGACATGAACGTGGTGCGGGTGGTAGGAGGTTAGGGGGAGGTCTGGGGGTGAATGGGGGAGGAGTCCCAACCGTCAGGAGTTCTAATTAAAATGTTTTTTTTTTCCTTTCCTTTTCCTTTTCCTCCTCCTCCTCCCTTTCCTTTTATCTTTTTTTCTTTTCTTTTGGAAATTTTTGTGTGTGTGAGTCTTTTTATCCGATTCACCTGACGGAAAAGAACCTTTACGCGTGCTTATTCGTTTGATCAGCACAAAAATTCTTTTTCTTTCTTCCAACTTTTTTGAGTATTTAATGTGATAATATAAAAAAATAAAAAACAAAATGTGAAAAGCTAAGTGATTTTCATTAACGAGTTTTCATGAATGAATTTAAGATCATCGAGTAAGAATTTTTGTAACTTTGTTACTAGACAAATCGCTGCTTAAAATAAAGTTATTGTCATTCATATTAATATTGAATATATTGAATTTCTTTCAATTTTATTCGTGAAAATATTCTAACAAATATTATATATCAGCTCTTTTTTTATAATTACAATTAACAATAGAAGATACTTTTTTTAGTTTGAAACTCGATGAACACATGTTTATTTAAAATATATATATCTTCTTTTTTTTTTTTTTGTATTTTTTTTATAAATTTAACTCAATTTCCGAAAATGATGTTTTCTTTTAGGATTTGAACGTTTAGATATAAACGGAACTTACAATTAGTAGAAGTGTCAGCTCTATTAGAAATTTTACACCTAACAATTATCGTAGCAATTGCTTCGAGAAGTACAAAGTTCACCGTCGACAGAAGACGACTCCACGAGAATTCGCGATAAAGTTGACTTAATTACTTCGCACGAGATTCCCCGCGTTTCCCTACGAATATCCGTTTCCATCGTGCCGAGTAATACGCTCTGTTTGCCAAGATACTCAAAGTTACTAGTGCGGTTTTCTATCTTCAACAAATTATATATTTCATTCTTAATTTTACACACACATATAATATATATATAGATAGATATATATTAGATATATAGATGTATACAATAAATATATATAAACGTAATAATGTTGAATCAATTTCAAAAGTGAAGATGAAGAATAAAAAAAACAAATACAAATACGTAACCAGAACCACATATACAATATATATATATATGTATTTAATTTATAGATAACATGATTTTACAAAATAAAGAAATCATTTTTATTAATGTCAAAATTGTGGAAAAAGAAAAAAACATATAATGTACAGTTTTATTTCGAATAAATTTAAATAAAAATCATGAAATAGCAATTTGTTGTATAGCATTACGCTTGCTCGGTGAGAAAATGTGCTTATGTCTTTTCCTATCTCTCTCTCTCTCTCTCTCTCTCTTTCTACCTTATCATGGTTACGGTAGAAAATCGGGAACGCCGTTTTGAGAAACGACGAAATTGCCGAGTTATCTTCTTATCGACTATTCGTTTTCCGAATTCGTTTAGCGTCGAGATAAACTCAGATACGCTCGCGTAGTTTCCCAGCTGCAGCCGATCGAATTTTTCTAATTCCATTCCTTTTCGGTACACCCGTACCCGTGGACCCCGTTCGTCGAATTGGAATTTCAACGGGAAAAAACAATTACGTGGAAAAGAAAAAAAAATAAAATAAAATAAAAAGAAGAAACAAAAACAAAAAGAAAAAAGAAGAAAAAACAATATGTATGGTAACGAATAATACTATTGCAGAAACAAGGAATAGAAGAAGAAGAAGAAGAAGAAGAAGAAAAAGGAAAAATAAAAACAATAAGTACGAAAGAAAATAATATTTCAAATAAATGACAGGAACGTATTATAATATACAGAGTGTCTAAAATAACTTTAGTCACGATTGTTCAAGTACTTGCGATAATCTGACACAAAAATTACTTTAAACCAAAGTTGATTTCTTTTTAATTGACTATACATGGCAATAAAAATATGATTGAAACAAATTTCTTTTTTATTGTTTTTTTTTAAGGCTACCTTTATTTTTCTAAATAGCACCTAGTATTTTTGACTTAACAATACATTTTCTACGAGTTAACATTAAACTGCGATTTGCAACCGTGTGAATAAACTTTTAATATTTTTTATACTTACATCAAAGAGATCTTAATGATTTTTATATTAAATTAAAGTACACTCTTTCTTCTACGCGTAGAATACTTTGTAGAATTATGAATATCAAATGTAAAGTGCAGAAAATATCTGTGAATCCAATGCGGTAACATCGATCGTATCGAACGCAATAATTCTTCCATGCGTTTGAAAAAAAAAAACTTGACGTAATCATCATAAATTAATTAAAAAATAGAAAAAGAAGAAGAAAAACAAAGAAAAACTTTCTTTCAACGAAACAAACAAGAAAAATAATATTTAAAAGATTCGTTTAAAATTATGCATGATAATATACGAATAAACTATTTCCCATGAGCAAATATATATATATATAATACATAAACGCGCGTATATATACGTTATATGTATGAAACATTTCTATGCATAGATATATAATAGATAAAATGAAAAGTAGAATTCATACATTCCAATATGATTTCTTTTTAAAAATAAAACTATATGTATATGTATTAGTAATGTCATTGATAGAGTATATGTAATATAAAGCCCCGTTCGAGATATTTTGCAAGTTCGAAAGCATTCCGGATGCATAAAATGGACGTTACCTTCGCATGCTGTAGCCCGTTGAATGTATTTTGCATACGATCCCTTTCCCCCCCCCCCTAGTCCCTTTCACCTTCCACCCTTACCCATTCTCTTCCTCCTTCTTCTTCCTTTATCCCCTCTTATACTCTTATACTTTCTCTCTCACTCACTCACTCACACATTCACTCACTCACTCACTCAGTCTTTCGTTCTCGAGTAACGTAAGGTAACCAGCACACCTTCAACCCTTAGTCTACGTGCCACCCTGTAATAAAACGATACGTATTTTCCGGGTTGGAAGGTACTGCAAGCTCTAAAGGGATCTCTTTCTCTTCGCAGTCTATGCAACGAAGAGGAAATACATGCCAAACGTGCATACACGCGATCATTCTCTCTCATTCTCTATGTCATTCCTTGTTCTTTGTCTTATTATTATTATATATATATATATATATATTTGTATTTTAAACTGTGATATTTTGTATGTATTTAAAAAATAAATGATTATTTTTTCTTTTATTTATATATAAATATATTATTCACACATTATATTATATATAAATATATGTAATGTATAATGTAATATATAAAT
>NW_014569773.1:227154-233801 GCF_001313835.1 Polistes canadensis | reverse complement strand
TATATATATATATATATATATATATAAAAATAATTAAAATCTTCTTTTCTTATATCGTTGGAACAATATTTCGAAGCAGAGATTGCAGAAAAAAAAAGATAAGTATAGAAAATAAATCGATTCGCTTATTTCTCTCTCTCTCTCTCTCTCTTTTCTTTTTTTTTTTTTTTCTTCAAATTAAAAAGACCATTTAAATTTTCATATTTTCAAGATTTTTTCAAACATTCGTGAATTATAATACGAGGACGTAAAGAGAATCGATTCGATAGTCATTTCCTGTTTCATTTCATCGATGCTTGGATATGAAATTGAAAATTAATTGGCGAATTAATTAACCTCACGCACGCAACACTCCGACAACCATCGTCTCGCCGTATACTACACACCTTCCCCTTTTTCACCATTTTATCTATATATATATATATTAGTTTTTTCTATTTTTTTCCTTTTTTAATTTTCTTTTATGTTGCGTACACCGAAGAACGTAAATAGAAGAAAAAAAAGAAAAAATAAGAAGAAGAAGAATAAAAAAAATAAAAAAATAATAAAAAGAGAATTGATGGATAGCAGGGAAGTAAAGAGGAAACACGAGACTTTCGGATTTCGTTGTAAAACCTTAGCAGTAATATCCATTAGCTCGTAGGGGAAAAGAATTTTTGCGTGAAACCGCGAGAATCCTCGGACTTTCTCCTCGTTCATTTTCACCAAGATGGAAATATCTTCGTTGAGAGATATAACGTCCTTTAGAGAATTATAATTACGAGAATCTTTTATACATTAACAACGTATATACGTATATATATATGTGTATAATATATCTGTATAAAATTTTAAAATGCAACGAGAAAGAGAGCAGCCTAGCTTTATCTTTTTTAAATGAATTAATTAAACTGTCTCTCGTTTTTATACAATGCGACGTTAATATTGTTCATTTATTTTTTTGTATTTCGTAGAAAAATTCTATTCCATATATATATAAACGTTTATTTGAAATATCTCTTCTTATATAAAATAATGTCAAATAAATTTATGCCATTTATAATAATACAATTGAATATACGTAATATCTCAATGAGACTTTTTCTTTTTTTTTTTTGTTTTTCGATTATACAACACCGTTAACGCATCGAATTACTATTTGTTGTCATAATCTTCATTTATGTTCGAATATGACGCGGTAATAATTGTCTTTACGAATATTAATATGAATATGAATATGAATATTCATTATTATTATTATTATTATTATTATTATTATTATTTATAATACTTTCGTTAATAATACCATATGACGGATAGATACGCGTATATAAAATCTATTTATTTTTCTCTTTCAATCGAACCCTTTTCGTTATATCGAATTACGTTGCATTAAATTGTATTCGTTACGGTGCTCATTAGCGATTCGTTAAACATCGCTGATCGATCGTACAATTTTTCACGATAAAAATTCAAAGAGATAAAAAGAGAGAGAGAGAGAGAGAGAGAGAAAAAGAGGAAAAACCTACGATTTTTATTCTCGTTTATAAAACCCCGAAATCGATTATTTAGAATCATTTCCACTTGAATAAAGAAGCCCTTTCAAACGGAAAAGGACAATATATAATAAAAAAGCTCGACAAATTATTCAACGTTAAAAGCATTCTTTTATCAATTCTTTTACACAAACGTTTCTCAAATATTTTCTATAATTTTGTAAAGATTGAAAACGCTTTAGAGAAAAATAAACAAAAATCTCTAATTAATGCCCTTCGGTAAAATTTTTTTTAAATATTTCAAATAATTATTTAGATATGTTTTTATTAAATTTAATAATAATTATATTAAATACGATCGAAGTGTTAAACATATTTGAAATATTTGAAAAAAGATAGAAATCCATTTTTCATGGAATAAAACATATCACGAAAAAAAAGATAATCATTTTATTAACAAGTATTAAAAGTACATTCTCTTAAAAAAATTTAAACAAATAATAATAATAATAATAAGACAAAGAAGACAGGCGAAGTAAAAGAAAGGTAAAATCTAAGCAAATATTTGCCATAGGCGTAGAAAAATAATGCCCACATTCCATAGGGCAATGTGATTCGGCAGAAAATTGTATATAACATACATATATATATATATGTAACCCTCGGAAAGGGATATTAAAAAAAAACATCGAAGAAAAATGAGAATAAGATGAAAGAAACGACGTGTGTTACTGGGGGCGGGTGGGCATGATAAAAAAAAGTAAGAAAAAAAATAAGAAACAAGAAGGAGGGTTGGAAAATGTAATAATATGCATTCGATGATGGTTATATAATATAAAATTCTAAGAAATAACAGTAGAACGACGTGTTTCGACGAATAAGAATACGTTTTACCTACATACGTGTTTGAATCGAACCCTCGAACTACCCCCACCCTTAAGTAACTCCTTACAATCACCCTTTTTCCTATCATAGCAAGTACTGAATACCTAAGAAAAGGAAGAGGAACGAAGGTTCTTTTTATTTTCTTACCTACCTTCTATCCTTCTATTCTTCCTTTTATCGAAGCAAGAGAATAAGGGTTGCTAACACATATTCTACCTTGAGAAATCCCTTTACCAACCCCTTCACCCCATTTAACCCCACCACAACCCACGTATCGCGTGAGTAAACTTCACGAGTTTGGTTCAACGAGTATAGATCAACTTTACTATTTTCTCATGTGATTTCATTTGATTATTATTATTTTTATTATTATTATTTATTAAGAGATTTATTATTCGTGTTATAAATCAATTTTTTTACGAACAACGAAATGTGATTTTTTTTTTTAATAATTTCGTTAGGATGGTGTTATTTTCTTCTTCTTTTCTTTTCTTTTCAAACAAATTATTTTTCGATTAAAGTCGAATGATTTATGTTGATAAATTTTCTTCACATTTTTACAAGATTTATTTATTTATTATAAGATATGGTTAAATCCAATCGAATCAAAAATTCGTGTAGGTAACTTTGAAAAAAATAAAATAAGAAAACGTTGTTTAAACAATCAAATAATATTTTAAAGAAAATATATTCTTTCTCATTGCGAGATGAGAAAATAAAAATGAATTTATTATTACAAATATAAAAGAATTTTTTTTTATTACAATTATAAACGATCACAATTAATAAATAGAAAAATTTGTTTCTCCCCATATGATAATAATTATAATAAAAACTAATTGATTTAATTTTCTTCTTTTAATACAAAAATAAAAAATACATATTAAATAATAAAATACTTCGTTACATATATATTTTTTAAATACAATAAATAATCGTTCACACACACACACACCTACCTACCAATAGAAAAAAAAGAAATATTTTAAAAAAGAAAATAAATCAGTTACAAAGCACATAATATTTATTATTTATTAACGAAGAATAATAATAATAAAAAGAAAAAGAATAAGAAGAACTAGACAAAACTATATTCATCACATAATACGTATAATATCTCACCGTTATTTCCATTCTATCCGACTACTTGAAAATAAGGGGTTGCCAGTATATATTCCTAACGTTACCACCCCCCTATCACTTTACCTATCGCGTGAGTAAACTTTACGAGATAGATTCTAAAACGAAACTAACAATAAGATCTAAATTTCAACTATACGAACTACCTATCACCATCATCATCATCATCATCATCATCATCATCATCATCATCTAACTCATTCTTACACATACAAAAAGTATAAAAAATTTCAAAAGACAGAATAATAGGGAAAATAAAACAAAGACCAGGGGGTTGGTTGGAAAGGTCATATGTTTGTCACAGAAAGTCAATATTAATTAAAGTAATGGGGAGTCAAGCGTACTCATGGAAAGTATGGGGGTAACCTTTCTACAATGAAGACTAATTATCGTTCGTTCGATCACCAACCCCCTTTAAACCCCGTCATCGCCTTCTCTCTCTCACTCTCTCTGTCTCTATTTTCTTCCTTTCCTTACCCACCCTTTCACCCACCCCCTTACCACCCTCCTATCTTCTCTCTCATTCTAAAGACTAGTCGTAGTTACGGTTACGTTTGAATACGTTCGATGTAACACGTTTACGAAACCCTCGATTTCTCTACACGTGTATACACGAACCTGTACAGCCAATTATTTCACACTCTCTCTTTCTATCTCTCTCTCTCTCTCTCTGTATATATATATATATATATATTTCTCTGTACGAAACACGTGTAGCTAACGTTTATTATGCACAGCTTGGGATTGGTCTCGGTCGTCCCCTAATAGTCAACGTTTCAACGTTTCCAACACCGTTTTGAGATTTCATATTTTCCATCGTTATCTCGTTTAATGTTGTTTATCTATAAAACCATTATTATTATTATTATTATTGTTATTATTATTGTATATTATCATTCGTAATATTTTCTTACGAATGTGTTTTCGGTACGAGGTTTTGTTTCGAGGAATCTTTTATGCCAAAGATTCGTTCGATTTTAATCGTTTAATTAATTAATTATTATTCTTCAAGTTTAGTTAATAATTATCTCCTAATCGATCTATTTTTTTTCCTCACTTCTCTATCTCTCTCTCTCTCTCTCTCTCTCACACACTCTTTTTATGTAATTTTCTTTAAATTATATATGTAATTTTGGGATTTAAATAATAAAATTTAATCGTATGTTATGATATATATTCATCGAAATAAATAATAATAACAATTAGAGAATTTTTATAACACAAATGTTACGAAAAAATATTTAAACTCTTAATAGAGGGGGAATGGGAAGTAATAAAGAAAATTTGTTATTTTGTTTCTATTCGTTCTTTCGCGTCATAAAAATTTCCTTGAAATTACGTACGCATAAGGGTAGGTGGATGGGTGGGTGGGTGTGTGGTTCTGCTTTGAAAAAGAAAAAGTTCGAAATGAAGGTTTTGAAAAAAACGTCGATACGAGTTTTCAAAGGACAGGAGCGGCTGTCCTGTAAAAAGGGCAAAGGTATCGATAAAATTCTTTTACGTTATATTACGCGTTGACTCACATATCGCTTCGATCTCATAACGTTAATGTATCGTGGTGCTTTCCTTTTTCTTTTTTTTTTTCTTTTTCGTATTTTCTCTTTTATCTTTTCTTCTTTTCTAATGTTCCGTATGTATGTTATAAAAGTCAGAAATAAAAACTTACGATGGTTAAATGTCTAATGGGACAAGTAAAAAGGAAAAAATAAACATCTATAGCATTGTCTTATAAAAATTATCTTTAAATATATCATATTAAAACGTTATTACAAATTATTTTATTTAATCCCGAGTCATTGATATTATTATTTTTATTATTATTATTTATTAAGAGATTTATTATTCGTGTTATAAATCAATTTTTTTACGAACAACGAAATGTGATTTTTTTTTTTAATAATTTCGTTAGGATGGTGTTATTTTCTTCTTCTTTTCTTTTCTTTTCAAACAAATTATTTTTCGATTAAAGTCGAATGATTTATGTTGATAAACATAACATCATGTTGTACATTATGTTGTACAAACACACACACACAATTACGTAATTTTTTATAACAATTGAAATAAAGAAAAATATTTTGTATTAATAGTAAAACAATATATTATCACAATTTTGTCTTGCTATTATTTTCATACATGGTTAACAATTCGTTCGATTGAATTGTTACTTCGAAATAATATTTCTTAAAATATGCAAGAATATTAGTATCAATTTAATAATTAAAAGTATTAATAATTTATTCTTTAAGAGTAAAAATGTAATCAATCAAATATACGTTGAATTAAAACAATCGGAACGATTAATTCTTCTTACCAAAGAAAAAACAAAACTATGAAAATTGTTTCAACAAATGATCAATAAACAATACAATTTCGATCATTTGTTAATAACGACAGGTTTGTGTATTTGTATCATCGAAATTAGAACACCCAGTATAATCAAAAAGAATTTATCATTTGAAACGTGACGATAACGTGGTACTCGTGTTCGTTAAACGTAATTTGAAATGTCAAGTACCATAAAGGGAAAGATTTTCTCTCTCTCTCTCCCTCTCTTTCACTCTCTCTCAATTTTTTTCTCATTAAACCAAATTACATCATTCCAGTTCTCTCATTTGAACTTATTTCTAATTCGTAAAAAGAATATACTTCAATGAAATCGTTCATAAGTTTACGTGAACTCATAGGATCCCGTTAATTTATGTCAAAAGATATATAACATAGTATATAATATTATATAACTTCTATATATAAGTATATACATATGTTTGTGTATACTCATACACACTTATATATATATATATATATTTAGGTGAATATAGAAGAATGTATATACGAGTTGCGAAACGGCATTGAAGACGACATCCGGAAGGAAATTAAATTTGTCATCGTTACAATTTCACAGACGAAGAGTTGTCTTGAAAGATCCGAAGACGACGGAGGAAAGAGAAACAAAGAGAGAAAAAAGAAGAGAGAGAGAGAGAGAGAGAGAGAGAGAGAGAGAGAGAGAGAGACAGGGAAAAAGAAAGAAAAGGACAAAAAAAAACTAGAGACAGTGAAAATGCGATATAAAACGGGAAAAGAGAAGATAACAATAATTGAGAGAGAAAGATAAAAAAATAGATATATATATATATATATAATATT
>NW_014569773.1:216925-226253 GCF_001313835.1 Polistes canadensis | reverse complement strand
CTCTCTTTCTTCTTCTTTTTTTTTGGGGGGGGGGGGAGCGGGGATATTTTTTTACTAACCCATTTTTATTTAAGTTTTTTTTTTTTTTTTTGGTTAGAACGAGAAATACGACAGAACATTTTCTTGGTATTCAAATGCCCCAAAGGAATATTTGAATGCTGTACGAATTATCCTAATCGATCTACTTCTTTCCTTTTCTCTCTTTCTCTTTCTATTTCTTTTTCTTTTTCTTTTTCTCGTTGTCTCCTTTTTCGCGAATACGATAGGAACCTGAATTATTCGTCGTAGCAAATTGAGTAGAACCAAAATGTAATATTCCTGAAGCCATCGAAGCGTCTTCCTTCCATTCCTTTCTTCTGCTTTCGCCCTTTCGTGAATCCTCAAGGGACAACCATCTTCGAAATCGACTTCCATCAGATCTGCGATGTCTACTTTGGGATAAACCGCGTCGAATAGGAAACACGGGAAATAGATTCACGAATTATTAATGTTACTAAAAGTAATTCCTTATTATTCAAATTCATAATCATATTATTATCATACGTACATATTTTTTCGGCATGAAAAATTAATATGAACAACAACAACAACAACAACAAAACATGAAAAGATAGAAAAAGAATTCTGAAGATAGAAATGTGACAAAATTTTAATCGATTAAACGAATCGCGAATAATTTTTCTAACAAACAACAACAACAACACCCCACGATCGAAAAATCTAACCAAAATCTTGCCCGACACACATTTCTCATTATTATTTTATTCGAAATCTTTTCTACGAAAAAAAAAAAGTAGTAGTAAAAAGAAAAAATATGACTAAAAAAAAAGCAGAACTTGAACGTAGAATAGAATAATAAGAAAGTTTTTCCTCTAGCGGGGGAGAGAAGAAAAAAAAAACGAAACTCTTTGAGCGTCAAAGAGTTTTTCAATTTTGTTCACAACGGAACGGACGATTTATTTTCCACCTACTAAAGAAACAGAAAAAAGGAACGAGTGAGATAAAGTGAAAGAAAATGTACAACGAGCAACGAAGATGCAACTAAAATCCTCTTCCTAAATAGCCAAAGAAAAAGAAAGAAAGAAAGAGAGAGAGAGTTATCATTCGACAGTTTATTCGATAAAAAGTAAGAAATAAAGATAGAAAACTATCTAAACTCTCAATTTCACTCACTCATTCTTTTTCCCTCTCTCTCTTTCTATCTCTTTTTCTCTTCCTTACTTCAATTGGTACGAGGTTGATGCGCTAATGTACTACACTGATTTACAGAGAAATCCAAGAAGACGGCATTTATACGGCGAACAGTAACACGAGCATCAAGATTTACCTCACCAAAGTCGTTTCGTTAATTAAAACTCCGAAACCTATTTCTCTCTTTCCATTTCTATTTATTTCTTTTCGTCTTACGTACAGTAAATCCTTTCTTTTTATTTAGAATACGATAATTTATTTATTTTATATACATTTATACACAAATATATGTTTATTTATAAGCAAATCGATGAACACGTAAGAATAGTAATTAGTGATAAAGTAAAAGTAATAAAAACTATCTCGGTCTCCTCCCCCGTTCCCCTACCCCTTCCAACCATTGTTTTCGAGGATTTAGAAGATTTACAATAGAGACAAACAAAACGTTATCAAAATCCTAATCCCCGATTTGCATTCGACGATATCCAGATTTGTTTCTAGTCTCTACTACTAATTTATCTAATCGCGTTAATAGTAATCACAACTTTTAACATTGTGATAACGTTTATAAACGAGAATTCGTTTGATCATCACTTTTTTTATTCGATAAATTTTCTTTACAAGTAACTCGTTATTAAATCAACGCAATAAATTAAGATAATATGGTAATGCCAAGAGAATATGTGTTTCGTTCGATAATAATATTTTTCTGTTCGGAAAAAAATTGTCATTGTCAAAATCATGAAAAGGAAATAAAGAAGAATATTTGGAATAATTAATATTAAAATTTGATTAAAATTTGATTAATCATTTATATGATAAACTTTTTTTTATTCTTTTGAAATAATAACATTTCGATTAATCGAGTAAAAAAAAATAGAAAAAATAGAACAATTTATTGTATACGTAAATTAACAAGTCAGAATTTATTTGTAATTATAAAACTTGAAAGAAAATCAAGAGAATAACCAAGTAAGATGTGACAACGCAATAATCTATGTGATTTCTTTGGCTAAGACTATTAAACTTGGCATGATAAGAGAAAGAAAAAGAAAAAGAGAGAGAGAGAAAGAGACTTTGAAAGATTTAGTACAACGAACTAAATCATGGAAACGATAGAAGGGTAAAAGAAAGAGAGAAAACATTTGAAATTGGTGAAACAGGAAAGAGTAATTAACAATGCGAACTTAATTCATTAAGTCAAGCTCGGGGAAACGTAGACCACGAAACTTCTTGACGTTTTCTTCAGTCCCTTTGCAGTTTCCCCCTCTCACCCCATTAACGTTCTATCTAACAGTACCCAAACAGAGTCCATGAGAATTGTAACTATTTTCTCACAAAACTCAAATCCTTTAGCATTTCCGTATTGCCATCAGTAGTATAGCCCCCTTTTCTTCCTTATTTCTCATGGCCAAAAGAAAATATAAAAGTCAAAAAGAGAATAACAGAACGAGAAAGAGAGAGAAAGAAATATAACATTGTTTATTTTATACACTACGATGTTTTCTTTGTTTCCTATTAAAAAGTTTCTTTAAACTTTGCATACTTTAAATGCAAACAAAGTAGGATGATTAAAATAACGAAATCTTGCATTTATTTAACGAGCAAACATTTCTATATTCTTTTTTAACACACTGTAATACTTCAAAAGAAAATTTTTATAATATATATATAAGAATATTATATATAGTACATATATATGTGAAATTATAATTATTTTTTTAAAACGATTATTAATTATTTAAATCGAATTAATATTAATGCGTTAAATGTTATTACAATAACGATGATAATGTTTTGACAATATTTAAAAGTATTAACACTTACTCGGATTATGTTGGTTTTGTTGATCACAGGTAAACCCCAATAACACTTGTGTTGTTTTTCTTATTTATATATATATATATATATGTATTTGTATTTTGTATTATAAAAAGGAACAACACAGTGTGTTCTCGTTGAATGCTGATACACGACTGACGATTAGTATAATTTACTAGTATATTAAATCTTCGTAGCTCATACCGGTAATATAGATTCCATAACACCATACATTATTAATCATTTTTATTTCTTTTCAATATATTACTGGATTTTCAACACTAATATGTAATTGCATTATTAATCATTATTGTTTTATATACCGTTTAACATTAATCTAACACTTACATTTTCTTTATCTATGATTATCCTTCATATTATTGAGTTATACTACTTAAAACTAATATAATATACACATACACGTATACTTTATCTCCTATCTCTATCTTTCTTTTGTTGTAAAAAAATAGTAAAAGAAAATAACATGTCGTATCGTTAATTTTCATAATTTTTTCAGATTAGGAAAAAATAATCATTGATTCTTAGCCCATATAACAAATTGCTTTTAACTATTTGCCGAACTTTTTTTTTCCATCCGAAAATATTCTTCTCTCTCTTTCTTTCTCACTCTTTCTTTTTAATTACATCATACGAATAAAATATTTTTTACTTTCATGAATAGAACTTGGTAATTTGGCATTTAACGTATAAACTTTTAGTCGTGTACTTTTACGCATTCGTTGAAGCATCTTCGACCTATTTTTTTCTTTTCTTTTCCTCTCTTTATTCCTTATTCTTCTAAAAAGAAAACCTTTAACACGAGGAAAAAAAATAAAACGTGGTACATGAACGTATAAAAGGTAGTATAACGCGTGCTAACGATTCCAATGGTATAAAGTGTCTTCACTAGGATGTTAGTATACTTATTCCTAGTAGGTACGAACAACGAACGTGATCGTAATGTCGACGATATGTAAAATAGAAAAAGAAAAAGAAAAAAAAGAGAGAGAGAGAAAAAAAATATGGTAATATTATGTCATGGATCTTGTAAAAATCTTTTATTTTTTATTTTCAAGAATATTTAATTTAGTTTTTTTAATTATATGACTAATATATTATGATGCATATGTGTTATTTGGATTATATTACATTGCCAAAAATAAAAACGAACATTAGTGGTGCTCGCATTACGTCATATATATTTTATTTCCTCTGTTATTTATTATAGATAAATTAATATTTCAGATTATGAGACAAAAATATGATGCACTTTGATACTATCCTCGTATTTGTTGAAACACTAACGACGAGGTGTGTATACTTGATTATTTTTTAAGAATGTTAAATTATAATATTTTAAATAATGAGACCACACACATAATTCAATTTTCATTGATAAATTTGATTCGGAATTTGTTTACTTATCATTTATATCGTCATTTCATTTTATTTAAAAGAAAATTATTCCATGACGAATTATTTGTTTAAACAAACCTTCTCTTTAAGTTTTAAAAATCAAACATAATTTAGATAATAATTTACAAGAAAAGAGATGATTTACATTAGAGAAAAATTAAAGGAATAAACTAGTCATCTTTGCAAGTAGTTTAAATCAAGTAATAATCAGACCAAACGATACAAGTAATCAAAATTTTGAAATTTATTTTCTTACGTATATATTTCTATTTATTTATCACATTCGTATACACACATACGGAGAAACTGTACGTCATAGATGTTTCAGCTTTCATCTTTTCCAACGAGAATCGATCCTTCACATACTAAATATTTCTATTTGCCTCGTTCAACAGTCCCATCAGTAACAGCAGCAGCAACATCGGCTGCCAATCAACTTCAACTGCTCTTTCTCGTTGCTACTCTAACTCGTGTCTGGCTTTGCTTTGCCTATTTCTACTTCAACCAGCACATTGGCTTTTGCCACATGTTCGTTCAGTATGGTCTTAATATTGTACGAATGCAGAAACCTTCCAATTTTATCATACCTACCTGATATTTCACCAAAAATTTAATCATTTCCTCTCTCTCTCTCTCTCTCTCTCTCTCTCTCCATTTCTATATTCCTTTTTTTATATTTATTTTACTTATATTTGCAACAAACGTTGAAACGAATGATTACGTATGTTATTTACATGGTATTGAAAAATGAAAAAAAGAACATAGAAAAATTAATTACTGAAATATTTCTAAACCTGGTATATTTACCATTTAAAAAACAAATTTTTTCTCATCAGAAATTACGAACTACCGTACCATAGTAATTAATATTATGGTGTATTAGTATTAAATTATTACATACATTTTTGTTAATATTAAAATTACTTTCATTTACATTTTTATAATATTTAACAAATACACAAAAATCTATCGATTCTTTTTTTATTTTATATAATAATAATAATGATGATGATGATGATGATGAAATGAATATAAATATTTATTTATCTTGTCATCATTCCTCTTTCTATTTTCCTATTTCGTATCTAATCTTTCCAGATTTGACATCAATTAAATTCAACGCGAAGGGGCTGTGGCCGCATTTCGCAGCAATTTCATCGCGAGGAACGTTTGCAGTTTACGCGGGGCCACGTTTAATATGCAAATGATCGTTAAACAAGTGTTTCCTCGCACGTTACCACGACATGAAATTCATTATAACAAAGTAGACGAAGGGAGGAAATGGTATAAGGGCATCGAATACATCGCTTTCACGAATCATCCGGTAGCATTAACAAAAAACTTTTTTAAAATTATAATAATATTAATAAATATTAAATATTTCCTTCTATTATTTCTAGTATTTCACTCGAACGCATATATATGTACGTATTTTTGTGTGTGTGTGTGTGTATATATAAATATCAGTATGCATTTATGTACCTATCTGTATTCGAGCATACAATTATGTATGTATACGTGTGTATATACACAAACAATATTTATGTGTAAATTTGTATGTATATAATATCTATCAATGTGTTCGTATATATATTTGTATTTACTGTATATGTATGAATAACTGAACGCATATTTGTGTACGTGAATGAATGATTATATGTATTTGTTCGTATATATGAATGCAAGTATTATGTATGTTGAGTATAATATAAAAGTGAAAGATGTATCAAGGTAAACCCTCAAATGGGAATTTAGCATTTTAATATTGCACATCAGTGGAAAGATGGCGAGTCCTTGAAGCCCTTGCTTTATATCCTACCCTTTTACTCACGCACTCTTTTATATTCAAAAGTCTGTTTTATGCACGTGTTGTGCGTAATATTGTATACTTACAACATATACATGCTAATGATGAGGTTTAAATGAATTTTGTCCTGCAAACTTCCCATACCCTTTATATTTTTTTTTCTTTTTCTTTTATCATATTACAAACTTTTATAGTCAATTATATTATTATATTCTGATTTTTTTTTTTTTTTTTATTCTCGATACAATATATGTTCGAGATTAAAATATTAAAGAGACTAAATTTAAATGTAAATTAAGAATAAATTATTCACAATGGTATATATATATATTATATTGCAAAAGCGTTAATCGTTTGTCCTGTTATTAGTTTTTAAATTTCTTTTTGTTAATTTAAATATTTCTTATTTTTACGCGTATAACATTTTCGTTACAAGCTACACGAATGTTCTATTTTATCCCTACAACACGAAAAAAAAAACAAAAAAAAAATTAAAAGCAGCTAGGAATAAAATTCCACCGAATTTCCAACTTTAATAACACAAATTTTATCTATAATATCTTTTTAATAAATTCTAACACATATATATATATATATATATATATATATACATACACACGCGAGAAATAATTTCACTTCAGATATTATCTTTTAATTCTTTTATCAGGAGTATGGAAAAAAGAAAAGGGATATAAAAAATTTGGTAAAAAGGGAGCACGACGATTTTTCATCGTTGAAATTTTGTGAAATTACTTCTCTCTCTCTTTCTCTCTCTCTCTCTCTCTCTCTCTCTCTCTCTACCTTTTCTCTCTAATTTTGTTTTTCATTAAATCGTTCTTATAAGGACGCTTTTATTAAACCATGACATGAGTACTTTACTATACCAGAATGACCCTGAAATCTCGTTCAAATTTCGTTTCGAATTTTCCATCCATACACACACACACACACACAACACACTCAAATTTCTATACAGAATCATACATAAAGAGAACACAAATACATAGTCATATAGAAAGAAATAATCTCACACATATATGTACATACATCCATACATATATATATATATATACATATATATATATATATACATATATATATATATATATATACGTTAGCGAACGGCAATTAAATTCGCTTTGTTCTAGGATGTTTTGTCGTAGGCGATGAGTTTTATTAAAATAGCTGATAATTATCGCAAAGTAGGTCGAGAGTCTATTGAACGTGGTGGTGGGGGGGGGGGTTTGAAACCGGGGTAAAAAGGGTTGGTTGTATCGATCGAAACGAGTATAAGAGAGAGAGAGAGAGAGAGAGAGAGAAGAAAACGAGAGAAAAAGAAAAAGAATGTGAAAGCATAGCCTACCGGGTGTACACAAACGAGTATGTACCACCACCACCATCACCACCACCACCACCACCATCTATCGATTGACTCCTTTATTGGCGAACTTTTCAATTTCTTTTGATTGCGTTTACAATTGGTATACTTCGCTTGGGACAAACGTAAATATACATGTGTACAACCATGCTCTTTCTCTTTCTTTTTCTCTTTCTGTGTGTGAATATGTGTGTGTGTGGGTATGGGTGAATGGGTACTTGTGTGTATGCATAGTGTAGATTTTTTACGCGATATTTTATCACCAAATGGCACACGAGAATTTTTGTTCTTCTCTTTTTTGTTTTTTCTTTTTTATTCCTTTTTTTCTATTTGAATCAATTGAAAAAATTGGAAGAATTAGGATAGTAAAAGGTTTATCTCTTTTCTATTTTTTTTTTCTTTTTCTGTTTTCCTCCCTCGTTTTAATTACACGGAATAATATATTTACGTTTTTCATTGTTAACAAGTGTTTCGTAAATAATAATCAATGAGATTATTATTTGAAATTTACACGACAATGTTATACTCACATTGGGAGGATATAATACATTATTATAATTATTAAATTGTATTATTTCTTTAACCCTTCTTTGCATGATGATGGAAATTTCAATCATAATATTTAGTCAACAAAAAAAGGTACTCAAAACCCTTGTACTGTTTATTTGTTGTTGCTGGCAACTTCAAAAAAAAAAAAAAAAATCATGCAAAGAAGGGTTAAATTTATATTGGTCAATCAGATCGATGTATTTTATGTACCGATTCCTTTTATATATATAAATATGTAAATTATTATATTTACTATTATATCTCTTGTTAAATACAAATGTTGGTACGTTCCTTTTCTTTATTTTTACGGGTCATTGACCGTGCCAACATATAAACAAAAAAATAATAAATAAAAAACAAAACAAAAAGAAATACGATAAGATCTTTCTATACAAACGGTATTTCCACAATATTCTCGTATATTTTATCAAAACATGTGGGTACGTCTATATATATATATATATATATATATATATATATATATATGTATATGTACATGGGATACTATAGTAAACTGGACAATAATTTCTCGTTTGAACCTTAACGCTTGAAAGAGAACGAATACGACCTGAAAATTCATCCTCGACAATGCGGAATTTTGGTTGGACGTGTTAAACGAGAACAAAATAACAAAGATTAAAAAATAGAAAAAAAAGAGAAAAGGAAAAAATAAAGAAAAGAAGGAAAATAACACGAAAGAGAACGATGATACCGACCGAGTAGTCTCTCTGACGATCTCGTACGATCTCGACCAAGGGGAAAACATCGTGTTGCTTTTGCAAAACTCCGCAAACCGGTGATTATAATTCACCATGGGTCTTCGCATATTCATAGAAACGTTGCAAACCCGATTTATGCTCATGTAATACCTTTGTACCGCGTGTGCTTTAAACGAAAAGCAACAATTTTTCTCTCCTTTCTAATCTTTCTTTCCTTTTTTATTTTTTTTCCTTTTTTGTTTCTTTTTTAACAAGACCGAAAGAAGAAAGAAAGAAAGTCATTTTTGATATATCAAAACGATTTATGGTACGACGTTTTCTTTTTTTTTTTTTTTTTTTTTTAAAGAATTTAAATACGGTGCAAAATATGCGAAGAGAATGTATTTTTTTTTGTCCAACTTGGCATCGGGTGGTTGAAAAATACCAAAAAAAATAATCTAGTAACAG
>NW_014569773.1:215071-216575 GCF_001313835.1 Polistes canadensis | reverse complement strand
AAGATAGTGAAAACTTATGACTGTAATAAAAATGATGTTATATTGACTTATGAACATAACTATCAAGGTAAAATAACGCTATGAATTGTAAGTTCTTTTTGGTATTTGTATATAAAATAATTTGTCATAATAAATAATTTTAGTTGCTGAGGAAATCTCAAATAGAGACGAAACGTTCAACGGATAAATATAGTGTTCATCTTAATTAAACCCGTCCAAAAAACAACCTCCCTAAGAGTAAACTTAGTAATAATATTAATAAATTTTGGATAAGAAAAAAAATCTTGATTATATTAATATCAGATAAATTTTCTTTAAATTATCTTACACGAGAAAAGAGATTGCTTGCGAATTTTAATTTCAAATAAATTACATGGAAAACAGTATAACATACTTATCTTATTTTGACTGTCAAAATGAGACGACGTTATTACCAAGTGAGAAGAAGAAATAGAAGAAGAAATAGAAGAAGAAGAAGAAGAAGGGACAGATAGATAGGATGGATAGATAGATAGATAGAAATTTCCAGGTCATTTCTAAGGTCTCGCGAGATATGTCCACGTTCTCACGTTTACGATGGTGACATTAAATTCCCTAGTAACGGCACATTAGAGACACTTGCCAGATCCCTTTTACGAGAAAACGTATCCGTATAGATAGGAGGGTACAGAAGGTGCCAAGACAATGCCAGGAATTAACAGGAGTCTCTCATTTTACTTCCTTTAACTATCGGATATATATATATATATATATATATATATATATATATGTATATGTGTGTGTGTATGTTTTGGATTTTCTAGTTACAGTTATGCATCGTTCACATACAACCCAAACTAATCTCGAATCGAATGAATATGAAATATAATTCATCGAAATGTTTAAAAATAAAGGTATTGTTATAGATATGTGTTGTCATTATTAATTAATATTACATTTGTTTTGTGAAATTAATTTACAAACAAAAATATCTGTTTGTTTCATTATTAGTTTCTTCTTTTTGTTTTTTTTTTTTGGTTATTTATTTTATTCGTATACAAGTGGATGGATATTATATTAATTGATAAATATTATATAATATTTGATATGAGGATTGTTGTGTAAAAGAGATTAAAACAATTGCATTGCTTTTATTATATAATATTAATGTCAACGAGTGTTATTAATATTTAAGAAGAAAAATTTTAAGTCCGAAACTCGATGGCTACGCTACGTTAAACCGAGTGGCGTGCCGAGTTCTCATTTATTATTCAACGGCAAGAAAAAGTTTTGTCCGTCTTGCATCCCACCCCTCTACCCCTCCCCCTCCCCTTCTATGTTAGAGTTTAATTATCAAAGAAATTTATTTCAAATATAAAAATATAAACATTGATCAATTATTTTATAACGTAAAAATTAAAAAACAAAAGGAATTAACCCAATTTGACCTGCGAATGGTACATTTATTAAAAACAACAATAAAAAAAAAAAAACAAGCTTCCAAATCATAAATAAATATTAAATA
>NW_014569773.1:209724-213826 GCF_001313835.1 Polistes canadensis | reverse complement strand
GAAACTCATATATATTAATATACTGTTGGGACAAGAATATTGATAATTAAATTATTATTATTATTGGGAAATATAAACAAATATATTTATTTGTATTTTTCATTTGATTGATTTCAAATAAAAAATCGTGCAACGAATGAATATTTAAGAGCACACATATAATACTTATGGTTTTTATTTAAATATAGAAAAAAAAACGAATTGTCAGAGATCGTTGATTTTGATGGAAAAAAGGAAAAGAGAAAAGAAAAGAAAAGAAAAAGAAATAAGTGGATCATATCCGAAACATCGACCTATCGATTTACGATTCGGTCTCGCCCATATTTTCCAACTTAATGGAGCATACTATAACATTGTGTTGGTAGAACGAAGCTAAAGTAATCTAACAAAGAATAAAATATCGTCTTAACTAACGTTTACTCGGTTACTAATATTCTTTACCTTCATCGTTAAAGATGATTTAGAAAGATCATTTAATGTTCTAATTTTAAAATATAAATTTTACGAGAAAAATGTGTTCTTCCATAACATTATCGCATTCAAAAAAAAAATAATATTATAATTAAATTTATTATAAATCTCTTGAAAAACACACATTATTTTCCAAATTTATTATTTAAGTAGAATATTAAACGTTAGATTTTTTTTTTATTTAAACGTTCTTATTATATTAGAGAATAAATTGAAAAAAATAATAATCAATTATTCTATTACATACGATAATTATCATTCGAAATATAATATAATCGCTGTAAAAGTATTCACAAAAAATATTGTAATTAATTTTCAAAAGTTAACGACGAGTTTTCTTTAATTCACATCACGAAAAAACGTATTATAAGAAAATATGAATGAATTTTTAAAACGAAACGATATTTATTCGCGATCATTCGAAAAATAATTTACAAGAAAATAATAATGCTTCGTTAATATTAATCAAACAAATAAGTAAACTTTAGGGAACAACAACTAACAACTAACAACAACAATAATCATAATAATAACAATAACAATAATAATAATAATAATATTTAAGGTTCGTATATCGGTAAAGGTAAATTCAGTGAATATGTTGTATCTTGGGAAGCAAGTAGTAGGAATATAAGCTCGATCGATCGTGCATGGACCATAACAGAATGCGAATAGAGGAGGAGAGTGTAGGATAAGGTTGCATGTCGAGTAATTCTCAGATATTAACCTGACAGCCGAACATCTCGGCAGCTTTACTCGGTTAATCTGATTACTTCAACTCCCGAGAGTCTAGAATACTAAATTTGTCTCTACAGTTTTGCCATAATAAATAGAACATTCCAAAAACAATATCGTTACCGTAAATTCGATTAAAACGACGAAAAACAAAAAGCGGGGGAGGAGGAGGAACAAAAGAAGAAATTCATTTATATATCATAACATAATATATAGAATATTATATAATAATATAATAAAATATAAATACAAAGGAAAATCAAATATAATTAAATATATGGAAAATAAATTGAAATATAATTTCACAAAACGATATTATAATTGGAAAATAATTGAAAAAAGTAATATATAAGATGTGTGTGTAAAGTATGTATGTCGTGTTAAAGAATATCAGAAAGGAAATAAAATGGAAATATTATTCATTAAGCTAGGCAAAAGAACAAAAATATCGGATTATAAATGTCGTTACTAAGCCAATCAATGAATTCAAAGAGAAACGTGTATAAAATGAAAACGATAAATATTATATAGATAATAATAACAATAACAATAATAATATCAATTATACACCTAATATCGTTTATCGTAAAAATGTCGGATTGAAGCAAAGAGTGAAAGAGAAAAATAAAGAAATAAATAAAAAGAAAATGACTGAGAACGTTTGGTTGAAATTTTGTCAAGTTAATGGAGTATCATTCTCAAAAGATAGAACAAGAATAAGAATAAGAGAAGAAGGTCGGAGTCATTCTGACACTTACAGTAGAAACGTTGTCGTTCGTTTGAAAAGACAACGGGAGAGGGTGTCCTGTTTGTTTCAAGAGTCTAAGGATAGAAGAATGTTCCCTCTATCTTTATCTTTCTTTCTTTCTTTCTTTCTTTCTTTCTTTCTTTCTTTTTTTTTCAAGAGAATATATACTGCAACAGCATACTCCTGTCTCCAGTATTCTTTCCATTTGAACGTGAAAAGGAATAGCAGTAGCAGCAACAGTAACAGCAACAGCAACCGAAACTCATCCACGTTTTCCACTATCGACGAGCAAAAGGGTACGTGCCGATGCTGAGAAAGGGAAAAGTGGGTGGAGGGTAAGGGTTGGGAAGAAGGGTTGGTTAGAAGAGAAGAGGAGAGGAGAGGAGGTGACGAAGAAGGAGAGGAAACGAGGGACGAGAAGTAAGAGTAACAAGCCAAAATAAACAGCCGACTGTCGATTCCTGCTGTCGCAATATTTGCCCTACCACTTGGACTAAACTTTATCCATTAGGTATCACGAGTTACCTGTATCTTTAATACCAAGCCGTGCAATCCGATGGAACAAGTATTGACTATGTACCGGGTGCCTGTCACTAATGCTGCGTTATTGCATACGATCTGACAATTTTCAAGCGATTTCATATTTCCTAGATTATCCAAATCCGGATAAAAAGGAAAAAAAAAAAGAAAAAAAACAAGGAAAAGGAGGAGAAGAAAATAAAAGATAAAACCTCAAAGAGTGAGTGAGTGAGAGAGAGAGGGAGAGGGAGAGATGGAAAATGTAATGGGACGTTTCGTGTTTATAATTCAAAAAATTGGCTTCTACCGAAGTATTTTATAAATGATGAGTCTGAGATAACGGAAAAAAGAAATTCGATATGTCAGAGATCGAATAGTAACTATTTTTGTTAGATATTTTAATACCCCTTGAATTAATTTAATCAGAATATATGATAGTCATATGTTAGATATTTGTTAATTTTTCTTTTCTTTTCTTTTTTGTTTCATTATTTATTAATACATAATATAAATGAATATTATATTATTCTATCGGTTAATTTTAAACGAAATATACTCGTCAATCAAATTATTATTATCGTCATAATATTAACTCGGAGAAAACAATAATAATAATAATTACAGAATTTGTATTGTTAATGTAAAACCTGATCTGTTTGATCTGTCAATGTTTCGATGATACGTTCAACATTATTAATGATATTATTAAAACATTCTAAAAAACAAAAAACGAAAGATATCTATTTAAACAATTTAATATTTATAAAAATTATCTCTATGTATGTTTTTTTTTTTTTTCTAAGGGTTTAATTGTTATACTTAAACGATCGTTGTATTTAGAAATATTTCGTAAAAATTTGCGAAAGATTTAGTGTTTCTTTAAGAAAAAAACATTTACCAGGTGGGTAACAGAACGGGAAAGGTCCATTCGATTCGATTCGCACGAACGATTTCGCAAGCCGGCTAGACCGTAAGAGCACACCGATCTTGGTAAGGATGAAGACGACAACGAATAGATGGATGGACCAAACGAATAAAAGAGGACCAGAGAAAGAAGGAGAATATAGGATCTTTCAAGTCGTTCCAAGATGTCTTTCTATACTAACGTATACATTGGATACATACAATGTGGATTTTCCCCATACACAAGTATACACGAGACACATATTTACTTATCCGATGCATTTCCATTTGTTGAAAGAGAGAGCGAGAGAGAGAGAGAAAGTAAAAAGTATAGGTAAGAAAAAAAAAAAATAAGAAAATGCTTACGTTACTTTTCGATATATGCAATCATTGCATTTCGAAATCTATTATATTAACGTGTATATATTTCGAAAAGTATCCGATTACAATTGTCAATATTTTTTTAATTATAATATAATATAACAAATGAACAGATAGATTTTAATGTTTAATTAAATAAATAAAGAAATAACAATATATGAATTGTTCAATATATATAGGGGGATAGTATGTTATTAAATTTAAAATGTAATAGGAATAAAAATGAATTAAAACATTGAAATTATCGATCGTATGATGAGAGAATAAACAATATAAAAAAATGAATTATCACTATATTCTATTTAAAAGAAACCAAACAATAATAACCACTATATTATACGAGCA
>NW_014569773.1:206975-208779 GCF_001313835.1 Polistes canadensis | reverse complement strand
AATACAATCACAAAAATGAATCACATTCAAATATAATAACATCCTATATGTCAAGTTTCTCAAAAAATACTCGTCCTAAAAACAAGGAATACAAAAAAGAACAAAAATCACTACCACATTTAAAAAAAAAAAACCCAAACCAAACAATAATAACCATTACATTATACGAGCAATACGTTATATTATCTACAAGTGGTCAACATAATATACTATAAGTTTTCAAGAAAGAGCAAGGAACAAGAACAAGTGTAAGAGTAAAGCAGAGAAAAGACAGAGACGGAAAGAGAGAAAGGATAAAATAGAAGAAGAAGTAGAAGAAGAAGAAGAAGAAGAAGAAGATAGAGAGTGTTACCATTGGGCAAAGGAGAAAGGGCGATTTAAGTTGCCGACGATAAGATAACGTCCGCAAGCCGGGTAACGGGCAATTAATTCGAGAGTAGCTTGAGTAAACAGGCCCGAGAAATTAAAAGCTATTTGTCATGGCCTCGGCAGGGTTCCTCTTCCATCCAAAGGGGTGACTTTGCTATTGCTGTTGCTGTTGCTGTTGCTGCTCCTACTACTGCAGCTGCTACTGTTGCCATTACTGTCTTACGAAGGAAGGAAGGAAGGAAGGAAGGAAGGAAGGAAGGATGAAGAGGGAGCAGAAGACTAGTATAACCAAGCTTATGCTACTCGCCGCTTTGAATTAAGATCGGACCGATATGCATCGTGTGTTATAACCTTCCACGAAATTTAACCTTCCCTCGGGCACCTGGATTTTACATTACTTACGAAAAATGAGCTACACTAACGTCATCGCTCTTTTCATATACATATATATATATATATATATATATATATATATACTCGTTTAATAAAGCGTATGTATGTATATATGTATGGATGTAGGTATGTATGTATGATGTATGATGTATGTATGGATTTAGGTATGTATGTATGTATGTGTGTGTGCGTGTGTATGGTATTTCATTTAACTTTTGTTGCTCTCTTTTTCTTCTTCTTCTTCTTTTCTCTTCTTTCTTTACCACTATACTCATTTTTATCTATCTATCTATCTATCTATCTAGCTAGCTAGCTATCTATCTCTATAATACTTTTATTCTCCGTTTCTGTATATTATCTTGGGTAAGGAATCTCTTGGCAAGAGATACGCTTCCTTTATGGATGATAATTAACACCGTAATATTGTTATATTACGGGGCTTTGTTTTAACTCGGTGTTCTGCTGTGTTGCTGGTAGGTGAATGAGCGAGTGGGAGGGTGGTGGGTGGTTATGCGTGCGCACGCGTTGGAGAGGTGTGTTGGTTATGACGTTGAATGTATGTATTTTTTCTCGAATATTCGCGATGAAGAGCAAAAAAAAATTCGTTAGGAAAGCTTTATGAAACTTTATCAAAAAGAAGAGATATGCTAGATGATATTCTTCTATTTCCTATAAATGTTCAAACTTTAAGCCGATTAATTTCGATCGTGTGTTCTACCATGAAACTATTTTTCTACCAATTTTTTGGTTCATCGCGTCATTCTTTTTCTCTTTTCTTTTTTGTTTCCTTCCTTTTGTATTTATCTTTTGTGTTCTTTTAAATTCATTCTTACTCTTCTCCCTTTTTTATTTTTAATTTTGTTTTTTTTCTTTTTACTATCTCTTCCAAAACCTCCCCATTTCGTTTATTTTCTCTTACTTTATTTTTCTTTCTCTTTTTATAAAATCTTTGAAAAGTATAGAAAGATAGAAAGAAAGTGAAATATGATTTATGAGAATTAAAACTAAATCTAGTCTAACTTATATATATATATATATAGAT
>NW_014569773.1:196583-206670 GCF_001313835.1 Polistes canadensis | reverse complement strand
ATACATTTATATTTATTGTTATACTTTTTAATATAAAAAGTATAATGAAAAAGAATCGTTTAAAATGATCGTTCAAATTTGTCTCTATCAATCTATTAAATTTACATATATCTCTTTCTCTCTCTCTCTCTCTTTAATTCGTTCTATCGTTTGTTATCTCTCATTTTCTAGCTACTTTATTTTCTCTTACCCTCTCTCTCTCTCTGTCTCTCTCTCTCTTATTTTCTCATTTTCTTTCTTAAACGATTCATAATAAACGAGAAACTTCAGCAAATTTATAGACACGTTTACTTACTAATTACTTGAACTCATACATATACAATATACTATACTTGCATACGTACATACATACATACATACGTACATACATATGTAATGTGCATATATGTATACATATTATTTCCGTATGTATTTATATAGGTACGTAAATAATACATAGGAGAGTAAAACCGGTGCGTTTAGATCGTTCGCGCTCACTTCTCTTACGTTTCGCGTGACAGGCGCCGCTTTAATGATCATTAAGTAATTAAGATAAGAGGGTTCACCTGGCGGCGGCACGCTCCTTACCTTATCGCTCGAATAACTTCGTTCATCATCGTTCCGCGAAAGGGAAACGTTCGTGATTTTTTTTTTTTTTTCCTTATTTATTTCTCGCTTACCTGAAACAAAAGGAAATACATAAATGAAACCTTTTATTTATTTTTTCTTTTTTCGCAAAAATATCTATATATATATATATTTAAGTCATATATTGTTTCGAGATATTTAAAGAATTACATATGAACATTAAATGAATTTTATATAATAATGAAATAACAAACATTATCTAACAGTTCATTTTTCATAATATCGTGAAAATTATATTGAATTAATTTAGTTTAAAATAATGTGATTTGTGAAATAAATAATATACTCATTTTTTTTTCATTTTCACTTAGACCACTTTCATAATTATGGGCACACATATATATATATATATATATATATATTAGGTCTACACCGAAAAGTTCTGTCCAATAGTGTCACTTCAACTTTCAATTCATATACACATCATTTTTTAAAAAATAACATTTACAAGTTGCCACCACGTTGACAAGAAATCACAAATAACGAGATGGAAAGTATATTCTACAATAAAAAAAAATATGATTAAATGTATAAAAATTGTGTGTTATTTTATTTCAATTCAAAAACGAACAGAACTTTCTGATAGACCTAACATATACAATAATATATAAACGTAATAATATCCTTTTACGATAAATAATTAAAAGTAAGTTAATCAATCCATTTCGGAAAAAACTTTAGATCACTTGATCACTTGAGAAAATGACTCAGAATCATGACAAAATTTTCTTCCTGGCGAAATCTTCGAGGGAAAAGTTTTTGGGGATTAAACTGTGCTTGAAAATTGCATCCGTTCACCAAGAACATCGCGGTGAACCAAAATAAAAAAGGGGGATGTGAAAATGTGACGAGGGGTAGTTTGAACGAGAAGAAGTGGGAGGTTGGTTAGTTGGGGGGATAAGGGAAAGGGGTTAAGGTATGGGAAGGTGTGTGTGGGGAATGTTGCAGAGGCGCCGAAGTTTGTTTTTCACCCTTTCGTCCGAGCCAGAGTTCTCTAATTAAAGCTGGAAACGTTTGGTGTTCAGCAATTAAAAAGTACCCCGACTTCAAAGACCGATTCAAATGCGGCAACGTACTAACACCAACGTATAGGGGTGGTTTTATATCGGCACTCGAGTGATCGTTGGAAACCGGTGGCAACCTCGGCAACGTTTGCACGTGAACGCGTACAATTTCAAACACTCCCCCTGCCCACCCGAACCTTTTCTAATGCCAACGAAAAATTTCTTTTTCTTTTCCTTTTCTAATTTGTTTTTTTTTTTCCTTCCACCATCCCCTTATCGACGAGACGAATGACAAACGATGACGATCATTATTTACCTCTGATTTGTTTTCATTTTGTTTTGAATTTTTAATTGAAAACAAAACAAAAATTATTCGTTATAACATATCTGCGGGACAATTTGTGAAAAGGAAGAAAAAGAAAAAAAAAAAAAGAAAAGAACGTACACTTAACAAAACCAAACACTCACGATTCTTGTTTCCTTCATTTCGAATAATAATCCGCGAAAAATTAGGTGAGAAATTTAGAAATAAAAAAAAAAGAAAAAACAAAAATATAGAGAAGAGATTGCATCCGAGTAGTAGTAGTAGTAATAGTGTGGTAATAGTAGTAGTAGTAGAAGAAGAGCACGAATTACGGAAGTAGGTTTTCGCTTAACCGCAAGCGCCGGCATATCATTTATGCAAGAACACGCGAAACTGGAGCGGTTTGAATTCTTCATGTACGGCCCACCTGTCATCCTTCTTCTTCTTTCCCGTACGGAAAGGTAGACTTTAACTTAGCACGATAGAAAAAGGTTGAAGGAGTACTCTCTCTCTCTCTCTCTCTCTGGTTTGCCTACTACTACGTAGTAGAAAATACAACCACTTATGTATAACCTGAATGATGCATCGAACCAATCAATCGTGGTTCTTGCATTATTAACGATAGCGCCCCGATACTTCGAATCACGACCTACGCGAGAAAATTTCCCTTTCTATTGATCTATTATATCTTCTACAAACCCCCTCCCTCCCACTTCCCCTCCACTCCAACCCCAACTTCTCAATCCCCATTCCACCCCCTTCGCCACCATTCTCTCTTATTTTCAACATTTTCCTTAGCTTAAGAGAAATAACGATTTATCAAGGTATCGGATTTTAGGTTTAATCTAAGCGGCTAGTGAACGTACACGATGTGTTAAATATTCATTTCAAATTTTGATTTAAAAATACATTGTCATATTGTGTTTACCTGGATCTTCTTTATTTTTTTCTTTTTTTTTGTTTTTTTTTTATGATAGCTTAGATCGACCACTTTGTTTGATAAGCAAGATTGTTGTTAATATTTTTAGAACAAAATTATCATTTATATTGATAGAATTGTAACAATATACGTGATTAATATTGATCAATCGTGTTGCAATATATATATATATATAAATATACAATTATTCGTAGATTCAAATTTGTATAATAACAAAATTTTTCATTATATCTGTAGGAGAATTTAAACAAAAAAAATCCAAATTCAAATAAAAGTCCTATTAATTATTAAAATATACATATATATATATACACAATTTACTTATTACATTATATTATTAAATTTCTTTTCTCGATCGAAATGTATCTGAAGACAAAATAATTTAAATTATACAATTTTCTATATATATATTTAATAATAATAAAATTTATTATAATAATAAAATAATAATAATGAATTATTAAAATATACATATATAAATATACACAATTTACTTATTACATTATATTATTAAATTTCTTTTCTCGATCGAAATGTATCTGAAGACAAAATAATTTAAAATATACAATTTTCTATATATATATTTAATAATAATAAAATTAAATATAATAATAAATATATATTATAATTAGTATATTAAAATATGTAATTATATTCTTTTCGATAACAGAGGTAAATACATTTTCGATGTTTCTCGTGACGTTAAGAAACAAGTATTGAACGAAGTCAAGCTCCTATATATACTAATCCATACATACATAAATATACACATACACACGTATATATTTTTATATATATACACCCGATCGGGTAAACGTAAGCGCCAGGTGCCTTTATCGGCGTTAGGCTATTCCGAGCAAGTGATCCACATAGTGTACGACGATGCCCTACTATTGGTCACAACCTCGAAAATCGTTTCTACTTTATACATACACACATACACATATGTATATACACATATATGCTATCATTGGACTTCCTATTCTACTTCAGGCGCGAACAACCTGGCGAACAAGCTATGTTCTACATTTCTCTTTCTATTTTTCTCTTTGCCCTATTCGATCCACCCTCTTCCAATCCCCTGTGTCCACCCCCACCCACTCACCCCCATTTCGTTTCGTTTAATAATCCACGTAATTATCTTCAATTCAATTTAACCGAACGAATATATATATATTATTTTTCTTCCATTTTCCATTTGTTCATTTCAATTTGAATTTTTGTTAATAATATTCGTTTGTTAAAAAAATATATCAATTAATATACTAATGCACGTTTTTTTAAATTATAATATAAAAATAATAATTATCTAGGGTTATATACACACCAAATAAACACTTCATGTTAATTAATTAATATTTGTTTTTTTTATATATATATTATATTTAAATATTTATTTATAAGGAACGTAAAAAAACCATATCGATAGATCATCGATTGCTATTAAATTAATTACACGACCACGAATGTATCCTTTTTTTTACCTTCTTTTTTCTTACCCAATTAAATGAAGTATTTTACACATAAAACAAACTCACACGTGTACGCATATAATCCTAAGCATACACATTTATCTCAACGTACCCCCCTTTAACTCTTCTTCCTTCTTAATAAAAGTTCGCGTAAAACAAACAAAAAATAAAAGTAGAAAAAAGAAAGAAAGAAAGAACGAAAAGGAAAGAAGAAAAAAAAAGAAGAAGAAGAAGAAGAAGAATAAGGGAAGATACTCAAGGAGTCTGAAACTGGCACGTGGGGGGGAGGGAGTGGAGGGGAGGAGGATGGTTAATTTCAAAGTTGAATACATTTTTCTTGAACTTAACGAGGTATACATAAACTTTATACACACTTTCTCTTCATTTTTTGTTTTCTCATTCTCAGTACAAAAGGGAACAAATCAAGAAAAGAAAGAGAGAGAGAAAAAAAAACAAGAAAAAAGATTAATAGACGTCAGACTAAAATAAAAACTTGTTAGGGTTGTTATGAATTATGATTAATTTACAACAACTTCATATACATTTGTTAACAAACAACATTTAAACGGACAACAATTTCTTCTTACCTTTCCCTATCTCAACATTTTTTATTCTTCACGACGACAACTACAATCCTAGTCAAAGTTAAAAATAAAATGAAAAAAAAAAAAGAAAGAACGAAGAAGAAGAAGAAGAAAAAGAAAAATATTTCCAAAAGTAAGAGAGAAACCATTGAAAAGGGAATTAAAAAATGCGAGCCGGGGACAAATCGGGGAACAAAAGTCGAAACTTTTTCGAATGTAAAACATTTTTTTGAAATTTTTTTCCTTCCCGTCCTAAAACCACCCCCTCCCCTTATCCCTGTTCCGTTTTTCTTTCCCTTTTCTTTTTTTTTCACCAACGATTTGGGACTACTATCAACGACGATAAAAAAGAACAAAAAAAGGGGAACGGTGGGGAGGAAGAAAGAAAGAAAAAAAGAAAGAGAGAGAGAGAGAGAGAGAGAGAGAGAGTGTTTAAGGTCTTTTATTTCCAGTGCGACGTCCGCGGTTAAAAAACAAAAGGGATGGGTTGTTAGATCAAAGACCGAAGGGGTTTCCCATTCAACCGACGTTCACTATCTCTATCTCTCTCGTTCTTTTCTTTTTCTTTTTTTTCTCTCTCTATCCCTTTCAAGTCTCATCCCTCTCTCTCTCTCTCTCTCTCTCTCTCTCTCTCTCTCTCTGTCTTTCTTTCGTCCGTTAGTTCGTTTATTCGTTCGCATCGTTTTACTACCCTTTCTTTAGTCTCCCTTTTTTCCATTTTCTTGTTTTATTTTTCGTATTTGTATTTTTGTTTTCTTCTTCTTCTTCTTCTTCCTCCTGTTCTTCTATTTCTCTCTCTTTCTTCAATTATTTTACTATCTTTATCTCTCTCTCTCTCTCTTTCTTTATTTATTTCTTTCGAATACTCCACGATTTCAGTATTTTGGGGGGTGGATAAACGGAGTTTTTCCGAGTGAAAGAAAACGAGTTAAGTGGTTAAAAATAGAAAGAGATAGACAGTAAGTGAATGAACGAGAGAGAGAGAGAGAGAGAGAGAGAGAGAGAGATTCTTTACTTCTTTGTCAAAGCTGTTTCGATGAAATCTAGTAGCTTTTAGCAACACCAATCTTACTTTCTTCTTTCTCACTTTAACAAGCAACTTCTTTTCTTTCTTTATTCCTTACTTTTTCTTTTTTTTTTTCCTCCCCATTTCATTCTTCCATTCATTCGAATGTCTCTGTCTCTTTCTTTCTTTCTCTCTCTCTCAAACATTTACGTTGATGTTATCCTTTCATCAGGAGTTTATTATTTTTTAAACACTTCCTTCCTTCCTACCTTCCTTCCTTTCTTTTATGTTCTACCTCTTTATTTCTATCCTTCCTTTTTTTTTTTCTTTTTTTTTTTGTGTAATTTTAAAGTAAAGTAAAGTGTGTTCACTAATTAATGCTTGCATCTCGGGGATCGGTAACCTTTTAACGATGAATTTTATCGTACTACCGGAAAGTTTCTTCCTTTTTTTTTTTTATTCTCCCTCTCTCTCTCTCTATATTTCTCTTTTTATTTTTTTTTTCTTATTCTATGAAAAAATATCAAACTTCGGCTGTATCCGTTATCTAAAAGTTTATACTTTTGAGAGAGAGAGAGAGAGAGAGAAATTAAATTTGATTTTTTATTTATTTTTCTTTTTCATTCAACTTTATTTACTTCGGCACTCATCGATGAGGTTTATCTTTATTTCTTTTTTTCTTATCTTATAATTTTTTGGTTCTTTTTTTTTTTGTTATACCTCTGGAGCTTGATCATTACCCTACTTTTCTATAGTTCTTTTATTTTATTTTATTTATAAAGGATATATATATATATATATTTCTTTTTTATTTATCATAACTAACGAATCATAAACGAACGAACGAATTGGTGAGTTCCATCCGTTCCTCCGAGCAATGTTTATTTATTTATTTATTAATCAATAATAAGGAAAAAGAAAGTCGGAGTATATATGTTTGAAAGTGAAATATTTTCTAGATAGATTCATCTAAAAACTTTATTTAATTTCGAATTATTTAATAAAGGCGAATCACTGTTACCCCAATAGTTTAATCGAAAAATATAAATCTGACAAAGTTTTACATTTAAGATCGATCACACATGTGTTTTTAAATATTTCATATGCATATAAAAGTACATATATATATATATATATTATTTTTAAATAATAATCGAACACACATTAGTTGATAAGAAATTAATTTAATAATTATATTCAAAATCATATTTAACTAAATATGAATATAATTAATGTTTTGTTCTAATGATATATATTTATAAATAAACTATACCAGTTATTATTATTCAATGACTCGTATATATTTTATAAAAATAAATTTCAATACTTATTAAAATTCATAAAATTGCGCAAAGTTAAGCAAACAACGTTTGTCAAGCCTTTTTTTTTTTTATTGTCTACAAAACAATTGAACAAGTTTCTAAATAATCATCATTTTACCGGATACGAAAAAATAGTCGATTTTTATTCAGGTTAACTTTACAATTTTCTTTAATTAAGAAATGTATTCGAAAAACTGTGCTAAAACAACCATTACTAAATGTTTCCATTTTTTCTCTCCCTCTCTCTCTCTCTTTTCCTTTTAATCATTAAACATCTTCAAAGTTTACTGCAAAACGTTACACGAGCTTACACACATACACAAACACACACATATTAATATACTTGCATAAACGTACATATATATACATACATATACATGTACGTACGTCATTAAGGGTATTCAACCGTGACCGTAAGTATCGGGGTTAGATATTAACCCGAACCAACACTAATATTTTTTTTTCTATGTCAAATCCAAAGGAAATAAAAATCGTGTGTTCCATTTCCGCAAGCAGAACAGTAAAACCTACCACCCAGAATATTCCCTCCCCCCTTTCCGTATCCCCCTCAGCCAACCCCTTTACAACCATCCAAGTTGCTCAACTAGACGCATAGAAATACTTCGTACGCTCGAAAAATCCACAATTCTAGGAAAAAGTCATTTTTATTTTTTTCTTCCCGTCTCTCTCTCTCTCTCTTTCTTTCTCTCTCTCTCTCTTTTTCCAAGTACCTTGATTCTTTGCTTCGAGTGGAATGCGCAAACCGTGTGAACTACGTGGCAAAGGTAACGCGATAATGCTGTGAGCCAGACTGAAGAGAGTGTGGAAAGACCGTCGTGGGTGGAATATACACAGTTGGTGGGGTTTTAAAGTACGACTGTGTTAACCCTGATGTGTGTTAAAGCAAGTAAGGGATTGAGAAAGATGTTAAAAGAGAAATTTAGATAAAACGTAAAGAGTGAGTGCGGTAAAAGAAAAAAATGTGAGATAGAATGAGATAAAGTCGAAATAAAGTTAGAAATAAATAGAATAGTTTTTTACTGGTGAAACATAACAGTAAGAGAAAGATAGATAAGTGTTGGAAAAGTTATGGTAGGATAACGGTTTAAAATTGACTCTATATATAAGATAGTGAATATTTATGACTGTAATGAAAAATGATGTTAGATTGACTAGTGAACATAACTATCAAGTTGCTGAGGAAGTCCCAAATATAGGGACAAAACGTTTAACGGATAAATAGATTGTTCATTTAATTTAAACCTGTCCAAAAAAAAGAACATCCCTAAGAATTAAACTTAGTAATAGATAAGAATGATTGTTAAAAAGACAAAGACAAAATTAAAAAGCAAGAGAGAAAGAAAGAGAGTGATAATCAGATAAAGTTAGAAATAAAGAGAGAGAATCAGTGAAATATATAAATTAGAAAAAGACAGAGACGAGTGATAAGAAAAGAAAAAGAAATGAGAATTAATGTGTAATAGAAAATAATTGGAAAGTGAAGGAATCGTGAGAAACGTTTAAATAGATTGAGAGAATAAATTTTGAGAAAATTGTTTGAATAAACAAAAAGATAGAAATAAAAATGAGTAAGTAGGAAAATAGAAAAAAATAAAAATAAAGAAATATTGTGACGAAATAAAGTGAGTAATAAAAAATAAATATACATTAAATTAAATATGTATACAAATTTGACAAGATTCACGCGAGATTGGTTTATATTATCATTTATATTATATCGTTTAGTTTTTCTTCTCTCTCTCTCTCTCTCTCTCTCTTCTTTATTTTGTTTTTTATATTTATAAATTCAACGAAATTATCCAAGGAGAAGTTTCTTCGTACCTTGAACGAAAGGTTTTACAACCGGGACAAACTATTTACCGCAAGTTCTTAACGTTAAATGCATTTTACGATTTCAATGAGAGGACAGAATTTGTTACCTCTTTTCATTTGTACCATTTAAAAGGCAACTGAGCTTCTGAATTAAAACGAATTCCTTTTTAAATGTTCTCTTACTTGTTCCTTTTTTCTTTTTTTTTTTTTTTCTTTATTTCTTTCTTTTCCTTCTTCTTCTTCTTCTTCTTCTTCTTCTTCTTCTTCTTCTTCTTCTTCTTCTTCCTTCATAAACATTCACAAATATAATTGCAATTTTTAAACAGAAATAAATATTTACAAAGGTAATCGTATTTAATTATTATTCAACTATAAAAATTGCTTGTAATAAATTGTTAAAAGATTTAATTAAAAAACAAAAAAAACGTACTTAATATATGTACATATTTTTAAAAATAATGTTACTTCATTTATTGCAATCTTTCGAAGATAATACAATGAATAATATTTTTTCGAATGAAGTAAATAGCAAAAAAAAAAAAAAAAAAATTAAAGAAAAGTAAAGGAAAGAAAAAATGAAGAAAAGAAAAAAAAAGGATAAAATCGAAGCGGAAAAATTTTGCATAGCTTTGCTAAACGTGCCGAACGTAAAGCGAAACGCATAAATTTGCGTAGACGAATATTTCGCTATTCCGGCTGAAACGTCCGAGAATAAATTGAATCAACGACGTAGAACGATGAATGGTATAATTAGCGATAAATCATAATTAATACCACTAATAACTACTATTTATGATTTTACCAAACAAAAGCTCGTTCGTATCTCAGTGCTGACGTCAACTGCGATAAAGGGCCTCGAAATGTTCTCTACTATGCTTACACGAAATAATATTGTTTATTGCAACTTTTTCATTTATTTCAAACCTCTATATAAACTTGCGATAATAAATATTAAACATTAATCTATAGAACAAATATATATATATATATATATA
>NW_014569773.1:195081-196243 GCF_001313835.1 Polistes canadensis | reverse complement strand
AAATAGAAAAATATAATAAATTATTTTTACCATGATTTATATATCAGTGTTTAACGATGATATATTATACATTTTATAAGAGAAATAAATTGAATAATAAAATAAAACTTGATCGTATATATTTATAAATGAAAGTTACAAAAGTTATTATTTAAAATACATTTTTCTTAAGCATGTTCGTCACCTTTGAAGATGTTGAAAATCAGAAGACGAGAGAAGGAAATACCGTTAACCCCTTTTCTATGTTCCCTACGGAAGGGAACAGGAGACCCACTACGGCTTGGAATTAACGACGAGAGAACTTTGGTAATTCTCTTGAGAAGCTTTCGGATTAGGCTTCGAGAAGGTGCAACCTAGGAGGAGGAGGTGGTGCTGCTGGTGGTGGTGGTGGTATCTTTGCTGTTTCCCAAAGAGGAAAGATCACTTAGGGATTATCGACTAAACTTTTGCGGATAAATTCCCCTAATCATCTTGTTAAACCCACCCCAAACCCTACCCTACCCCCCCCACCACCACCCTTCTCTCCGCAATCTTTTTCTCTTTTACTTTTTTTTTTCTTTTTTTTTTTTTTTTTACTATCAACTATTTTGTTTAACACATAATTCATTAAAAGTTCCTTGATTATTGTATTTAAAAATAAATCTGAAAACGAAGAATTTTCGAATGAAATTTCATGTCTCGAGAATTTGATTAATTAACAAAAAAAAAAATAAAGGAAAAAATAAAACCTGTTACGATTAACATTAATGATAATAGTGAAAAAAAAAATCGCATTTTAAATGAATTTCATTGTATTACCGTTTTATCTGGATGACGATGTGTTGCGTTCTGCTAAATACTTGACAGTTCGACAGTTCAAAACAAATTAAACGTAAGAGAAATAAATCGTAAGTTCGAAAACAAATTGTAAACATAATGTTAGACGATTAATTCTAAAATTTAAACGAAAGGATATTTTTTCTCGATGAGAGTCATTGGGGAAACACGTGATTCGGTTTTATGCGTATTTGTGCATAATTATGTATAAACGTACGAATAATAATTTTTTTTCGAAATAGGAATATAAAAAAAGAAACAATAAAAGGAATGTTAGTCAGTATTCGTCTGTATACTTTTTTTACGAGATTACGAATTATATTATTTTATTATATTATATTTTATT
>NW_014569773.1:185484-194386 GCF_001313835.1 Polistes canadensis | reverse complement strand
TTTGTTAGAAAAGAAACAAAAGAAAGAAATAATATGAAAAAGAAAGAAAAGAAAGAAAAAATAGATAAAAAGTTGGTGTAGATGGAAAGGAAAAAAAAAGATTATACTTTTATAACCGACGTAATAAAGCTTGGCATATTTTACTGCGACTTTATCCGTTCTTTTCGTAAAGCTCATCGCAACTGAGAGAGAGAAAGAGAGAGGGAGAGAGAGAGAGAACTGCGTTGTTGCATTTCAGTGCTCGTAAAAAAGAAACTGTTACTATTTCACAGGACAGGTCGATTCGCGAAAGTAACAAAAATTGTTTTTATTTTCCTCCATGGATTATCATGTTACTTTATCGTAAGTACGACGTGCTTTGTCAAGACAATTACATTTTTCTTTTTTACTTCTACTTTTTTTTCTTTACTCAAAGTAAATAAAACGATCGTATAATTGTTCACGAAAATAATTTCTTTCAATCGAATCGTATCGTTAAATATAAATACAATTATTGAGGATAAATCATTTGAACTCATGAATAATTTGACGTTGAAAGTGAATTTAAAAAAATTCAATATCTAATTAACCCTCCAACACTATTTATAATAATAATAATAATAATAAAATTAAATATAAATAATAATAACGACAGCGTGCGTGTGTGAGTGTATAATCAATATCTGAATTAAATTTGATACTTTGTTTGAAATAAATAAAAATACGTGAAATATATTTTGAAATAAAATAAAATATAATACAAAAGAGCTTATTTTAACTTAAAAGTGTTGACTTAAAAAAATAAAATAATATCCCATATAAATAAAAAATAAGATATAAATTAAATCTAGTTAATTGCGTGTGTTAAATAATGACAATGACTGTAATAATATTTTAAGATAAATTATTATTAAAGCATTATTATTATCCTTTATAAGAGAGTAAAGATAAAGAGAGAGAGAGAGAGAGAGAACAAAAATAAAAACGAAAGAAAAATAGTAGAGAAGTCAGTGCAATTTATAACGACAGTAATGGTCTAGTAGAAGAAAATTTTCAAAATTTCTGGGTCACACTTTATTTTTTTTCCTTTTTCTCTCTGTTACTCTCTCTCTCTCTCTCTCTCTTTCTCTCACGTTTTCTTTCTATCTGTACCTTTTTCTTTTTCTCATTCTCTTTCTGTTTCTACCATGCCCCTACCCCCTACCCCCTACCACCATTTTCGTTTTTTCGCGTGAAAAAGCGAGAGAGGACTGAAACGATGCACTTTACGAACCCGACCGAGCCTTTTAGGACTCGCAAAGTAGCGCGTCAAAGTGTACCAGAACTGAGCGAATGAATTTTTTTCATTTTTTACTTCGTTTGAAAGAAGAAAAAAAAAAAAAAATAAAATAAAATAAAATAAAGGCCCAAGATTTTTACGAATTCGAATTGACAATATTTATTACCGATCTGTAATTTTGTTAATCTTGAAATAATTTCTACTTATGCAAATTTTTAATCGTCCTATCCGATTTGAAAGAAAAATTTGTTCTTTTTTATATAAAAGAAAACTAAAATAATAAAATAATCTATCTCAAAATGTAACAATTGTTCTCTTTTGATTATTTTTTTATGTTTTAATTACAAAAAAGCTAGCGAATTCTGGTTGGTCATTTGCCTGACTCACGTGAGGGTTAACAATGGTTAAATTGATTCGGATTTTGAGGTTTGTTTCGCTCACCTGTTCTCGGTTAACCGCAAGAGCGTTAACTTAGAGCGACGGAGAAACCAATTTCTCTTCTAGTTTAACGATCATTATCGGTACGTTATCACCGAGTTCTAATTTAATTGACTATGATTAACATTACATCTGATTATTTATATCAAATAAAGTTTTTCAATTTAATCCGACGATAAATAAAAATATAATATCAATAGTTATTAAATAAAAATATGATTATTATATTTTTCAATTAAACATTAATAATTATTAGGATTTTATTTAATATCAATAACACAAAAAATAAAAAAGAAATAGTAATAAAAACATTTGTATTGCATCTCGCCTATGTTTTATATAATCAAATAATAAAACAATATAGAAAATAAATAATACAATTGGTTTGAAATTTTTTATATATAAAATATTATATATATATATATCATCTTTAATTAATTAAATACGAACGTGGGGGATATATTTTTCTACTTATATGAAGCTTTAGTTGCTTGTTAGTGCTATTTAAAAATCCATGTACGGTAAAGAAAGGAAAATATTTACTGGCATGGCTAATATTGATCCGTTCCATTATTCGTAAACGTCTCTCGCGAGTTTTGGCTGGTTTCTCGTCCGTCGAAATGTTGTTTACTCAAGTTCAACCCCATTAAATTGGCCGGTTGCAAGCTCTCGCATACGTCTATACATTCAACATCGTAATCAACGTTCCTATACATACGTATGTCAAGAAAATTCTCGAATGTTGTTTTACAAATCGAATTATCGAATTGTATTATACCTTTTTTTTTTTTTTTTTCAAAGATATGAACACACACACACATGTCACACATACATACAATTTATTTACGAAACTTATCGTAAGATCATGAAAATAATTTTCTTTTCAACATATACGATGCACGTGAAGTATATATTTTTTTAATAGAATATTTATTTATTATTAAATATGTACAAAATAATTGTACAAAATAATTTCAAAAAAGAAAAATAAATGTAAATAAATAATTTCGATGTGATGGGGAGAAATGTGAAAAGAAATTTGTAAAAAAAAAATGTATAAAGAATGTAAATAGAATAAAACTAAGAATAGAATAAGAAGAAAAGGAAGGTGTCAGGTTAAGAAAAACCGAAAGGAAAAGGTGGAAATGGAAAGGAGTAGGAGGTGGAGGAGGTAGGTAGGATTATCACGAGTTCTAACTCGTGCGCCTTTTTTTTTGCGGCTTTCAGCAAATCCTTGGGACGAGTCCAAGCCAGAAAAGCTGCTCGATTTACGAGCGTGCATTCGATTATTATCGAATTCAAACGTAAGAAGAAGAAGAAGTACCAATGATGATCGATACAACACCGAATTTCAAATACAACCTTTTTTTTTGGTTTTGTTTTGTTTTACACAGAAAACAAATCCTTTAACAAAAGATTTTTCTCTATATACGAAACTTTTTATTATTAATTATTATCATTATATATTATAGTTTAATTGCTTTTCCGTAATCAATCGACAATAGTTTTTCGTGATTTGTGAATATGAATAGAAAAACAAAAAAAAAAATAGAAAGAAAAAGATTAGATAAAAACTTGACTATTGATTTTTCTCTTCAAAAATCAATCAAATTTCTACCGGAACAATTGTCAAAAAGAAAAAAAAAGAACGACAAACAATTCACGCACTGTCGAATAAAACAGAAAGATAAAGAAAGAGAAAGATAGCAGTAGGCAGTGTTGAAATTAAATTAAAATCGAATGGTCGACAAATAAATGAGTCAACAAATCGATGCATACGAAACGTGATTACGAATATAAAACGAGAACATTTTCAAGCCATAAATTCATAACGTTTTAATCCTTGCCAAAGACATTCCCATAAAAAAAAAAAAGAAAAACAATCTGCTCTTCACATTTGATTCACGTATCTTCATCACTGATATGACAAAATTTTTACTAAGGAAACTAACTAAATTAATTTACTATTATTTTTATGATATTATAATTATATTCAAAATAATCTTTACGATCGAATAAAAATTTCATACAAAAATTCTATGTATTTTATAACTATGATAAAAAAATTTAAAACTGACAAAACATATTTCTGTCTAAATAATTTAGAAAAAAAGAAAAGTTAACGCAAGGAAAAAATTATTTATTAAATAAAAGATGACGGAGTTGAAAAAAGAAAATCCGCTTAAACGTTTTCACACACAATGTTTCGTTGAATGATTAAAAAATATTCACGAATAATACTTGACATGATCATTGACATATTCCTTTTTTTCTTCTTCTTCGCTTAATGCAATTCGTCTGTAAAACTTTGAAACGTGTTATATGTTATATATATATAAGTATGCATTAAATGGAAGCGAGAAGACTCTTTTAAATTCCCAAAGCGAGATCTCGTAATCTCGTTTCCTTTTCACGCTGGTTAACGAACACGTACGTGGTTGGAAAGATGAGAAACGAGGATTTTATTTATAATTTTCGAATAAGACAGAAATATGAATGAAATCATTTCCTTTTCCTATTCCTTTTCGAGATATTCAACTTCATTTTTATCTTTACATTTTTTTCTCTCTTCCATAGCACCGTAGTCCAATAATTTAATTCTTCTTGTGCGTAGGACGAATCTTAAACGATTACGTTTCTAGTACGTCTCTGTTAATGAATAAATCAAATTCTTTTTTAAATAGATTATCTGTTACTTACCAATCTAAAAGTGATTTATTTCTTTAACTCTTTTACAAAATACAATTATATTATATATTAAACAATTTTAATGATTAGTCAAAAAATATGAAATTGGTATTAAATAATAAATGAATAAAATTGTATGTTAAATACAAAAAAAAAAGAAAAAATTAATCTAACGTGTATAAAAAAAATTATCAAAATTAATATCTTACAAAGAAAAAATTAAATAAAATCAAATCGTTAGCAATACTAAATGTACTACCAACTTTAAAGTATGATTTAATATAATTTTAATATATAATAATATATAAATATAATATATATATAATAATAATTATATAATTTATTTTCAAATAAATATAACTTAGTCTGAAAAACTTTATTCATAAAACCATAAATAAACGGTAATATTGTAAAGTTTCGATTTAAATGGTACACCCTATCTATAAACGTAGAACAAAGATAGAAAGAGACAGAGAGAAGCATTGGATCATTAAGATGCGAAATAAACTGCATCCTGTCTCTGAAGTCTGTCAGTAGCATTATTCGGTAATATGGCGGACTCATGGTGTTTGCTTCAAAGTCGATAAACCAACAGGACAATCGGGAAATCGTCCCAAACTTTGCCCGTTAAGCACCGTAGACGTCGACGTCGTCTCACCACTCGTTAGTCTCCGATGTATACCAGGACATCCGGTGTATTTAGTGGTAGTACGTATATACACATTCTCATACAAACACACATATGCTTTCTGTATCATCCATGTATATGGATTTACCGGATACTCCCTTAAGTTCAACCCATACGGTGAAGAACAGGAAGGACGTATACTAGACGGGAATTAAGCCCTTCTACTAATACTACTACTACTATAACTATACCCTTCTATGACGACATAGAACCCCTTTTTCTAAAAACACTCGTCTCGTGTTTCAAACAAATATTTGAAAAAAGGAAAGATTAAGTTATCTTCATTCATTATGATTCATTAATTGATAAGATCTACGAGTACATATAATACATAATACATAAATAAAAAGACGCTGAGCTTTAATGATTAAGTTGCTGAAGAAGCACTTAACGTGAAACGTCCAACTTAATTAAATTAAGTTCTACTTCTTTTCATGTCCAAGTTCCCTATGAACCTATATCATCAAAAATAAAAAATATTAATATTAATTAAATAGAATTGATGAAGTACAAGTACAAAGCTCATATACGAATAATTCAATAAGAACAATCAGTATGGATGCTTATATACGTTCAACCGAAGTTGATCTATTTCATAATTAAGAAGAAATAATATAAAGAAATAAGAAAAAAATGAATAAAACACCTTCCCCCTCCCCCGCCGCCCCCACCCTCTTCGGGTAATCGATAGGAATACAATTATCGTGATAAAAATAGGACGACAAAGGAAATGATGGGCTTGTGATGATAGTTAACGTGAAAAGGGCTATAAAAAGGGGATTACACAATATCTGATTGCAAAAGTGTCCTTAATAAGGATAAGGCTTTTCTCGAAGGCGGCGTTTATCGTACTTTACTTGGAACGAGAAAAAGTTGAAAGAGAGTGGGAAGAATGGGAAGAATCGGAGGAAGAATGGGGGGGGGTAGAATAGTGGTGGTGGGAAGGTGGATCGTGACTATCCGATCGCGAAAGCTCCAGGCACGAATCCTCCATAACGACCTCAATGCTATTATCCTCGCAAATGAGGTCAACGGAGCGTGCTATCCCTATTTTTGTGCACGCGAGATATCAACCTATCGAACCCTTACAAACAATTCCCATGTACTTCGTTACATCGATATACTTTACGAGATATTCGAAGAACAACTTTTTTTATTTTCTTGTTTCTTTTTCTCTCTCTCTCTCTCTCTCTTTCTCTCTCTTTTATAGAAATTACAAAAAAGAAACGAAAATATATCTTATTTGTAACCCTTTGAGTACTATGGATGCATTTATGCGTTTGGTAAATGTTGATACGCGTGTTCTTTTTTTTTTTGTATCAATGTTAAATGTAAAATAATGTAATATTTTTCGTTGTATCTTATCGGATGAAAATAATATCTGTGAGAAAGAAAAATATTGTAATTATAATTTATTATTTATTTATATTATAATTTATATTTATAATTTATTAATATTAGCGTTTGATCACATTATTAATAAACTATTGCATTCGTAGAAAACACTTCAGTTAAAAGTATTCAGCATTCAAAGGGTTAATACACAACTTATCGTAAAAAATTTATTTTCTATTATTATTATTATTATTATTATATTATATCAATAAATCGTTCTTAGAAATAGCAATTAAAAAACTAAATCTATTATAACAGGACAAAGTCTTAACAAAATGATGATGAAAATTATTATTATTATTATTATTTGTAACATTTGTCTTTCTATTTTTACCAAACTCCAGTCCCACCATTCCCAAAAAAAAAACCAGAAGATGAGCTCGTAGTTTTTTTTTACTCTCCCACGTCTCGACCATAGTGAACTTATCTCTCCCATAGCTCGAAAAAAAAAAAAAAGAAAAAACCTACCACCCTACCAAGACGCACGCACAAAATACACGCACGCACAAAACACGCGCATACATACGTTCCCTCCTTTCCTCCCACAACACCGTTATCCCCATTGAAATGTCCCACCACCCCGTGGTATACGCAGAGCACGTTGCTTTTAATTAACGAAACTTTCTTTCGAGCTCACTCGCGTTACTACTCGTTCTAGTTCGAACACGTAGACTCGATGAGAGAGTGAAAAGAAGATAGAAAAAGGAAAATAAAAAAAAAAACAAGAAAAAAAAAACAAGAAAGAAAGAAAGAAAGAAATAAAAAGGTCTCGTCCCACCTAAAAACATACACACGCACATCCACACCCACCCACTCATTCATACAGATACACAACCATATACAAATACACATACATAACATATATATATATATATATATATATATATTCTCGCGTAACTGAGGTCGAAGGTAGGAAAACATATATCGATGAAACTTCCTCCTCGAGTGAAGTGAGTTGCATTCACCTATCGATATTTACCGTGCATAGCATAGCATAGACCGTCATCGTATCAACGGGGTTAGTCCATAGAAAATATGGCCAGACGACATACTGATGGCTACGACGCATTTACCGTTACATAATGCACCTAAACCCCTCTTCTTCTCTACTACACCACCCCAACTACCCACTACCTACCACCACCACCACCAGCATCACTATCACTATCACTATCACTACCACCCACTACGACCCAATCCACAACCCCAATGTGGTCTCATACTCGATTCACTACTTCGTTCCTATGTACTGATGACTTCCCTCCAGCGAACTGTTAGTAATAACCTTTCGAACCTATACAAAGACGAATGCACAAACCTGCAACGACATAAATATATATATATATATGTTTCAATACTACACACGTATACATAATAACTTCATATCTATATAACTTACATACAGGATGTTACATTCTTACTTTAAATTATTCGTAAAATATATTTCCTTTTTTTTTCTTTTATTATATTATATATATATATATATATATTTTTTAAAAGAAGAAAAGAATTTTTTTTTGTCAAAACGATAATATTTTTAATCGAAAGCCGAGAAAATAAATCCGACCCTTTTAATAAAAATAAGATACGTAAAATTGAGAGTGAGAGAGAGAGAGATGTTAAAAGTATTGGAATGAAATGAAACACCCTGTAGATAGAGGGTAGATGAATCGATAGAACAAGGGGGTGAGTATGTTGTACGCAGGGAAAGGGTTGAATCGGTACACCGAATTTATGTTTTTAATTTTCGTTTTCACGGATATAGTATATATATACATATATATATATATACGTGTATGTGTATTATATATGTATGTATGTATTATACATATACATATACACGTGTGTGCCAATTTGGTGCCAGCCGATCGTTCGAAATCGCCTGTCACATGCCGCTGAGTAACGCGTGCCCGGAAAAATTTTTCCGTGTTTTCGACTGTCTGATAGATTACGATCGATCGTAACAACGTGTGTCCTAATTTTTTTCTTTCTTGCTTTTATTTAACTAGCCCCCGCCGAATCGTCTACGAGAATGAGCAACAACTGCAACAACAACTGCCGTTTACCTTTCTAAGTTAACTTTTTACTTACGCACGATTTATATTTTCTTTTTTTTTCTTTTTTCGAAAACGTTCTTATGTTATATTAGAATAAATCAACAAAAAAATCCATATATCAAAAGAGAGAGAGAGAGAGAGAGAGAGAGAGAGAGAGAGAGAGTGAGAATAAATAAAAAAAAAAAATAACGTGAACAAATTCAAACCTTGCTATAAAGTATACAAACAAATATTCATATGGACAAAAACATTTTGCATAAAAATTCATTATTTTATATTCGTTGTTCATTATAATATATAATCATTTTATATTGCACATTTTAATAGAAAAAAAAAAAATTCTCAATGTCACACACATATATCTTAGATAATAATAAT
>NW_014569773.1:180902-185265 GCF_001313835.1 Polistes canadensis | reverse complement strand
AATAGAAAAAAAAAAAATTCTCAATGTCACACACATATATCTTAGATAATAATAATTTATTCTCATATTTATATTCGAGATAAATTCTAATGAATAAATCAACAATGTATAACCCTTTCCACCCCTCCCTTCCCACCCCCCAATTAATTAATAATGATTTATAGATTTTCTTGAATAAAACTTAATTTGAAAATTGATCGTAAATAGTCAATACCTTTTAGGGAATAGGGATAATCATTTAAAGGTTTTTCATCATTTCTATGCTATTAATTTTCGGACAACAAACTTTGGAATTTCAGTCGTCGGCTTTGCAGAACAAGCCGGGCAATTTTCGATTAACGATCGAAGTGAATTCCTTGTGGCTTACCTAAAACGTCGGCTATCGTTTCGCCCTTTAATAGCAACCTTGAGAATGTAGACATTGAAAGACGATGAGCTATATCATTATCCACCGATGAGAAAGCTAGTCTAGCTAGCTAGCTAGATAGCTAGTCTTTCATCTCTTTTTATTCCTCTCTCAATCTCAATCTCTCTTTCTCTCTTTATCTTATTCATTTTGTATGGATCTTTCGAGTTTCAGTCAAGTTTAATAATATTCTATTATCGTGTCTGACCAATATCGATTTATATTACTACTTTCATAAAGTTTTCTTCTAATTTTGTATTTTGTGGAGTATTTCAATAATAATAATTTACGTATAAAAATATCGATATTATTTGATTGAATTTTGTCAATATTTTTCGTTAATTAAATTTTATTCTGTTGCATATAATAATTATAAAGTTTTGTTTTCTTATATTTTTAATTATAATATAAATGTAATAATAATTAATATTCATTGTTTAAGAATTATTATTATTATTATTATTATTATAATGGTTAAGAGAGAGAGTATTTGAAAAATTAATATAACAATAAATAATGATAATATAAATTTAATGTAATAGACTGACCTATGTTGGCTTGTACTACTATCTATAAATTAAATATCGACTACTACTACTACTACTACTATTATTACTTTTATAGATGTATCCAAAATCGTTATCCGGTTGTCTGCAATTGAAGTATACGATTTTATTTTGTATCATCTCTGTCATGATGCTTTTTCAATAAATAAAAAATAGACATATTTTTATTCGATTCGTTACCTTTTATCATTTTATTCAATTGACAACTGACCTGTATTAACTTTTAGACTATTAGAATAACTTCATCTACAATCGTTATCTCGTCAGTTTCATTATTGAAACCAATCCCCGTTTTTTGACTACAAATTTCTATTTCAATATTTAACAATTAACTTTTCCGTTTATTCAATCGAACTAGGTGATATGTATCCCTGTCGGCTGATTAATGTCGAGTTTCACTACTTTATTTTCTACAGAACCGTTATATATAATATATAGTATTGTAAGTTTTGATTATATATTATTTCATTTATATTCATTTAATGTGAAATGAAAAAAACAAAACAAAAATAAAAAGGTGCACTTTAGAAATTAATATAAATTTAATTAAAATATTTTTTTTTGTAAAGAACAGTCAAATTTTCATTTGAAAATTTTATCCAATTAATTACTGATATCAACGGTGAATATTTTTATATTACTGTTAACAAATAATTAACACATTTTTATATCTCCCTATAGATATATTTATTTTTTTCTAAATAATCTTTATATTATATTTATTTTTATTTTTATTTTTTAATTATAAACAGTTTCAATGTATATCGATTTATATTAACTAATTCCGAAACCATTATATCATCCATTTATAAGTGATATAACACGGATTAACTCATACCATCCCTATTATCTTCTTTTAATGAATAGTCGAGTTCTTATTTTCGAAGATATAACCTTTACATTTTATCGAGTCGAAGTCTGGCCAATATCGATTTATACTACTGCCAATAAATTAATCGGAATCGTTATCTCATCGTCTCTGGTAATCCAACAGAATATTATTTCTTATCGTACAACCAAAAATCAATTTTAATCATTTATTATAGATTTTGTCAAGTTTAATACGATAAATAAATAGAAAACCACGGCTGACGATTATACAATTTTACTACTTAAATTATATTTCCAATATAATATTTAAATACAATAATTTTTTATAATAATTCTATATATATATACAGGGTGTCCCGCATTTAATTTGTTTTTGATTAACTATACATTGCAATAAACAAAAATTCAAATCAATGTTTTTTTTTTAAATATTTATTAAGGCTACCTTTATTTTTTTTAAAATAGCACTTAATATTTTTAATACAATAAAATATCTTAATTGTTTGAATTAGAAAATATTTGTTATTCCATATGTAATAATGATTTTAATTATAACATTTTTATTTTTTTTTCTTACTGTATTAAATATTCAACAATTATTATTAACCATATATTATCATTTATTTTTTTTTAATCAATATAATATATTTAATTTATGGACTTTTAGTGTAAGAACCTCCTGCTCAAACCTCGGATTAAATGGATCGACGACACTTAGGATAAAAGATTGATCGAAAAATCAGTATAGTTGATCGTTATAGTAAGTAAGTAACTTAGAAAAATGTCTAAGGTATTTGAAGTGAACATATTTTAGCACTTAGAGAAATTTGACTCGATTTGATTGATAGGCACGTGACAGACCACCTATTGCAGGTTGATGGTGGTAGTTCAGGTCTTGAAATTAATCGATAAATGAACAAGCCTTTCATTCAGTTACAGTTTGATAGAGCATTAACGTCTAGGGAATTACGGTCAGCAAGACTCTACGAAGCTTTGGCCCAAAGCCTAACGAGGTATTATCCACCTTCCTAGGTGAAGGTTAATAGTCAGCGAATTTTCAAGAGGGAAGGCCACACTTGGTTACCTAACAGTTAATGTACCCATAAGATCTTACATTGGTGATACTATATTTTTCATTATTTTCCCAATAATTTCTATTTAAATTATTTCTCTCTCTTTCTCTTTTTATTTTTTTTTATTTGAAAAAAATAAACTTTAAAAAAGTAAAAGTAGAAAAGAAATGCATTGCATCGATATTATATATTTTATTTTTATTAAATTAAAAAAAGAAACTATACAGGTTTAATTTTAAATCTTGTGTTAATAACGTGTGTCCAATTTTTCATTGAAATAATTTTGCATTTCTGACGAGATTAATTTAATATATTTTATTGATTTCTTTCTTTTCTTTTTCTTTTTCTTTTTCTTTTTGTTTTCAAAGCATAAAATTTTATAAAATAAAAAAAGGGTCCCACCGCGTTGAGGCCAAAGTTTTATTCATATCACGCTGATTAAAAACACAAGAGGGGGGGGGGAGGGACCGTCATACAAATATCTTTGTACAAATTTCTAATTAAAAAATTGATTTATCGATCGATGAATTTATCAAAAATATAAAAATCTTGTCTACGTGTTTGGTACCGACCTTTAACCGAATATCAAATTGACAACGATCGATAACACACATGTTGCACGGAAAATAAAACAATTTAGATAAACTAATTTATTATTACGAAAATAGTAATATGATGAATTTATTAAATTTGAAAATTTTCGATAATAATAAAAATCAGAATTGTTCCAAAAATTATACATCATAAATACGAGTTTATAATTAAACAAAATATTCGTAATTTCATAGAATATTACAAAATAAATCCATTTAACAAAGAAACATACAAAAAAATTAGTATTATCGTGAGCAAATATTACCGAAAACTTTGTTTCTTTATTCTTCATTTTTATAAACTAAATTAACACACACAAAAAAAACTTTAACAAGCAAGCATTTGAAATCATTTTTAAAGTAGGAAAGAAAGAAAGAAAGAAAGTAGTCACTTCCCTGTACGCGTTCTCTGTCGTTCGACACTGGTTTTGCATTTTTCAGGATGGCGTAGGAAGCTAACGGGTCTATATAACCATAGAAAGGAAAATTTATTACGCGTTCACCGCACGTGTTCGTCGACCAGCAGCGACAAACACCTCGTATTTTATCCGCGAGCTAGACGACTCGCTTCTGCAATTTTTATTAATCTCTTGTCGCTTTGTTCCTTTTATTTACTTAAGCTTGACACACGTATATATATATATATATACACACATAGACACACACAAATACGCGTTCTTACACGTATACATATATATAGTCACGTTTCGTTAGAGAGAAACGTCGAAAAGTCTATTCCAGTATTTCCTACATCAAACGAATATTTGATTTCTCTCAACATTCTATTTTTATTATATTTTTTTGTCTTCACTTTAATGTTAAATCCAAGATTTAAACAATATATATATATATATATATATATACCTTACGATTTAAATTGATTAATTATAATAT
>NW_014569773.1:173519-180531 GCF_001313835.1 Polistes canadensis | reverse complement strand
AAAAATAACAATATAACAAAATTTCCAATTGCTGAAGAAGTCCCAATAAAAGTAACGAAACGTTTAATTTGATCTAAATAAAATTCTAATTATTTATAATGTCCAATTTCCCTGCTAAACATATTTATTATTAATTATAATAATAAATAACAAAAAAATAGATGGAATAAAGTAAAAAGAGTTGTCGTTTAGATGAAAGTATTTCTGTTGAACATTTTTTTGTAAAAGTCACTAGTTGGTTGCTTTGAATTCATTGTGGAAAATGTATGATCCATTATATTACGTTCTATCTTTCCTTTTAATTTTTCTTTTTTTACCTTGTGACTTTCTCTCTCTCTCTCTCTCTCTCTCTCTCTCTCTCTCTCTTTTTATCTCTTTATGTCTATCTATTTCTCTTCTCTCTGATGAGGATACGAGGATGATACGGAAAGTAGACTTTGACTTTAACAGAAACGCTGGGCAAAGAGTTCAATAACGTTGGGAGACACTGTTTGGTTGCATTCACGGATCGTTGCTATTACGGTAGCAGCGTGTTGCGGTTTCTGGCTTAGTGTCTGACAACGTCCTGGCTTCACTACTTAACGAAGATTAACTGCGGCCCGTGGTATACACACCATTTGACGTTGCCCGATTTTCGACATCGTTCCTTACACTTCTTATTATATTCTTCCTTCTTATGTTAGTGGTTTCACTTTATGTTATAAAACAAAAAAACCAAAAAAAAAAAAACAAAAAAGCAAAATTAAAGAAAATTTATTGGGCATTTATTCGATATAAAATCGCACTTTTATTTCATATATATATATGTAGTATCATTTTATGGTTTCATTTTATGTTAAAAAACAAAAAAAAAACACAAAAAAAAAACAAAAAAGAAAAATTGAAGAAAATTTATTGGGCATTTATTCGATATAAAATCGCATTTTTATTTCATATATATATATATATATATATAGTAGTACAGATACTACTATACGGATCCATTTGAATTTTGATCTGTCGGTAATAGAAAAAGTTGCTTTAAAATAAAAGAAGGTAATTAGCCCGGTAGTGAGAGAAGTTGCATGTAGGTAGATAAAATAGAGATAAAATTAAGAAAGATCGTAATAATTAAAATAAAGATAGATAAGAATAAGCTTAATTATCGTTTCTTTATTTATAGATAAGAAAACTAGGATTTAAGGAACTGTTGTAAAGAAAATTTAATTGTTGAATTCATTACTAATTTGTTTAATGAATAAAATTTCTATTTATGGTGAAACTCAATTTTGTTTATTCACCTATAAGAAATAGAAGAACATTTTGTTTGCCTGACAAACACAAGAACAATTGAAAAATATTTTCAACATATAACAAATGTAATTATTAATAAAGAGTATCTTGCAATATATTGTTTTTCAATGATGTCTATATAAATCTCTCTATCTCAAAATAAATAAATAAATAAATAAATAAATAAATAAATAAACAACTCGATTATATATACGATATGACGAATTTCTTTCTTAATTACACGATGCAACAAATAATGAGAAACAGAAAGAAAAGAAAGAAAATTATTATATTCTTTTCTTTTGCTACATATCTCGTATATTCAGTAAAAAAAAAAAAAGAAAAAAGAAAACACATAAAAAGATTATCGGATGGTACGCGAGAAAGGAAGATAACACCATTCGGTAGGTTGTTATTGCGAACGTACATCCAACGCAATACAGGTATAGGTACACAGGCACCATACAGGCATTGTACGAAACAAAACAAAACAAAAAAAAATACATAGACAGAGTTGAGCTCGCGTTCAAAAAGTCCATTGCGTATGCATCGAACGGCAACTTCCGTGTTACCTCGGTGTAACACCCTGTACCTTTTCTACTGTAACCCCGATCCCTTCACTAACCATTCTCCACCACCCCCCCCCCTATCTACAACCACCTATCTCCAGCAGCCCTTATTCTCTATTCCAAGCCATTCATCTGTGGTGCACACCAATAATTCACTTTCGCATCCATTTCGTTTATGTTACAATGCTATTTGCTAACGTATAGAGACATACATTTCTTTTACTTTTTGTTTATTTTTAACATAAGATCGAGAACAAAGACTTTATCTTCTTTCTCAACCCTTCTTCACTATCCCCATCATTGAATTTTTTATCCAAAAACTTTTACTTTTCTTTTTCACGCTCGTTTAAATATAACAAATTAATCGTTATATATTATATTAATTTTCATATAAAGAATTGTTTTCTTTTTTTGACTCTTTTTTATGAATTACTATACCTATACATCGTGTTAATTGTTTTCGTAATTAAATTATTTTAATTACTATACATTGATTATTATCGAGATATAAATATGTTTCAGATAAAATATAAAATAATTTGATATAATACCTGTGTGTGTGTGTGTATATAAACGTTAACTTTTACTTCTTGTTATTCTTTTCTTTATTCTTTTCTAAACGAAAAAAACCAAGAGAAAGAGAAAGAGAGAGAACAAATATAGAAAAAAGAAAAAAAGTGGAGAAAAAGTATAGGCAAATAATAGAAAGAAATAGTTGATAAGATGGCAAGATAAGAATGAGATAGTAATGGCTAACGAGATAGGAATTGGCTGTAAAGCAAGATGACGATCGACATTGCTGAGGTAAATTTTCCCTCCTACCCTTATTCAACCATTGCAATCCCTACCCCTCTTCTTTTACCCCTCTACCCTACTTCAAAAGTTCTTCTTCCAAGAAAGACGAAGGAAGATCGTATCCGTTTCCATCTATTGCAAGGCCGATGCAATTTATCGGTGAGATTGAAAGGAAGGATGAAGAAGAAGAAGAAGAAGAAGAAGAAAAAAGAAGAAGAAAAAAAAAAAAGGAAGGAAGGAAGAAGGAAAGAAAGAAATAGGTAGATAGGTTGGGAAAGGGGGAGTGGGGAAGAAGGGGAAAAAAAATAAGAAAATAAAAAAAAAAAAAAAGCGTAAAATAAAAAAGCCCGACTTAGACGATTCAACGCTTCTTAAGAGAATTTCTTTTTATACTCGACAGAGATAGAAATGTGAGAGAGAAAGAGAGAGAGAGAGATAGTATGGAAGGAAAGCAGGGTTGGAAAAATGGGGGGGATGGAAAGAAGAAGAAAAAAAGAGAAGAAGAAGAAGTTGAATGTCGCATCGTTACCGCCAAAGAAGAATTCCATCTTGAATTCTTTGTAAATAAGACTCCCGTTAGGAAAATGAGACGAGGACTCGTCGTGGTTCGTGAAAATACCATGGTATAAAGAGAATAATGTATGGGAAGGGATTAAAAAAAGAAAAAGGGAGATAGATTGATAGAGGTGGGAAACAAAAAAAAATAAGAAAGAAATGGACAGAGAAAAAAAAAAGAAAAATATATATTTAATATTATATTTATTATATTTAATCTCATTTGAATTGTCAAATGTGTATGTGTATGTGTATGTGTGTGGCTTTATTTGTAATGTCAAATAGAAATAACTATAGATATAAAACGTCTCAAATATGTAAATTAAAATACCAGAAAAAGAAAAAAAGTAAAATTAAAAAAAGAGAGGGAAACAATTATGTGTGTGTGTGTGTGTGATATATAAAATAAAAAATAAATCCTAGATAAGATGAGATAGAAAAAAGAAAGAAAGAAAAAGAAAAAACAAATTGATAATAAATAAAAGTAATACAAAAATAATAAAGTATTCGTCTGTAATAATATCGTATAGATATAATACGTAAGCCGATTTCGATGTTGTTTAATTATTATTAAATGATACTTACACAATCTATACAAAAATATATATATAATAAAACCATGATAAGAAAGAAGAGAGAAAAGAAAAAAAATAGGAAATAGAAATATGAAAAGAATTGGAGAGTTAGATAGACACACATATACAATCAGAGAAAATGAGAGAGAAAGATTATAAATATATAGACAGATGAAGTAAAAAGTTGTTAAAAGCTATGAGAAGACGAAGAGACAGAGAGAGAGAAAGAAAGAGAGAGAGCAAAGAAAAGCTTTTGGTAAATGGAAGCAGAATAAAACGACAAAGATGTTAGGTACTTGAATGAAATCGGTCTGACCTCTTCTTCTATGGTTTCTCATAGAACATATCTATCCCTCTCTCTCTCTCTCTCTCTCTTTCTCTCTCTTTCTTTCTCTTGCACACACACAAATATATCCTCTCTTTCTTTCTTTCTTATTCACTCACTTTCTTTCAACGTATCAGCCGAATTTCGATAAACGTATCGATACTTTCCCATGATCGGCTTTCCGATCCAAGACACCGAAGGGATAAGGGAGGAAGGGAGGAAGGAAGGAAGGGAGAAGAAGGAGTGTGGGTATATTGGTGACGAAACTTTTCACTTCGTCAACTCTGTCGAATGATTAATCACTTATATATATATATATATTAGATAAGACCCCTCCTCCTCCTCCCACTGTTGTAATTTATAAGTTGATTAATTCATGGCAAGAGAGATATTGATTTTATTTTTGTTGTTTTTTTTCTTTTTATTTTATTTTTCTCTTTCCCCTTATTTTTTAATTCGTGACAGACAAATTATCACGTTACAATTATCATTATATTTTCTTCGTAGATTTTTATATAAAAAAAAAAAACGAGATTAGATTTATAAATCGCTCTTAGAAATAGCAATAAAAAAAAAGTATTATAACAGGACAAAGTTTTAATAAAATGAGGAAGTAGAAGAAGAAGATGAGATTAGATTGATGTTTTTTAATCGTTTTAATTAATTAATCCGATATGTGTTATTTATTATAATATATATATATATATCTATATATATTCTATTGAATTTTTAAAAAGATAATTAAAATATTATTACGATTAATAATAATAATAATTATTATTCTTAGTATCCGATGATACGTTTTTTCAATTATTCAATATGTTATAATATTGTAATAGCTTTTTATTGCGATAATAATTTTTTAAATACACCAACGTAATTATTATGTCTAATAAATAAAATGCTTAAAAATTATATATNTAAATACACCAACGTAATTATTATGTCTAATAAATAAAATGCTTAAAAATTATATATATATTTTTTGTTGTTCAAATCATTAATATAATATTATTATTATTATATTATAATATTTATTTATCGATTAATCGTTTCCATGTATTATAGAATTTAATTATTATAAATTTATTATTTCACATATCACGCGCGATCGATGTTACGAAATTTAATCGAAATATTCTCAATATAAGGAAAGAAAAATTACAAATTTATAACTTAAAGAAAGAAAGAAAAAAAAAAAGTAGAAAAAAAGAAAACCTTGTATAAGAAACACGCAAAAATATAAATCAGATATCTCGAAATAAAATTTACGAATAATGCTCTCCGTAGAAGAATCTCTGGCGAAATTTAAAAGCGTAAGGGACGATGCAAGTTTTTTCTTACTTTTTTTCTTTTTTTTTTTTTTCTTTTAAAAAGATACGAGAATCGAAGGGACGAAGGAGGGTGTAACGAAATTCGAGAGTAAAAAAAAAAAAGGGAATATCGATCCCCATTTTTTTTTTTTCGTGGTGAACGATAGACGTTCTGAGGGGGAAAGAAAGAAAAAAAAAAAAAAAGAAAAGGGCTTCTTCTCGTGAGAATATCCTCGTACGAATTCTCAGTTCTCACGACTGCAATACGATCAACCAACCTATTCGCCTTTTCAACCCCGTTTTCTACCATCTCTACCTCAACCAACCAACCAACCAAGCAACCAACCAACGAACCACCACCACTACCCACCCTTTTTCGCAAACCACGCTTTTCGTTTATCTTACTTCCTCGTATAGTTCGATAGACGACAACGACGAGTTGCGTACTAGAGTTGAAACTTGTACTACGTTTGGAAACACTATCCCGGGAGACACAGATAAACAGCTTGAAAAATGAGAGACAAGGAAAGAAAATGAAAGAAAGAAATAAACAAAGAAAAAGAAGAAGAAGAAGAAGAGACAAAAAAAAACACAATTGTAAAATTAGACAAATCGAAATCGTTGAAATCCAAAATATTTAGAAATAATAATTGGGTATAACGAGTATTTCGAAAAAATAAATAATTATAACTCGATTTGAAATGTATTTAATTTATATAAATGTGTTCATAATTATAAAAGTAGTCTAAGTTATATTATATCTCTTGTTTCGAGATATTTAAAGAACATTAAATGCATTCTATATAATATTGAAATAACAAACATTATCTAACGATTCATTTTTGATAATATCGTAAAAATTACATTGAATTAATTTAGTTTAAAATAATATGGTATGTAAAATAAATAAACTCATTTGTTTTGTTTTTTTCATTTTCACTTAGACCACTTTCATAATTATGGACACATTAATATTCGAGATAATAATTTGTCACAATTGTTATCTGACTGTTACAAACTTCTCTCCCCCCTTTACCCGGCCCGACCAAAAAAATCGAATTAATAATTCGTTCCAATTCGAGCGATTAAATAACAAACAAAAACAAAAACAAAAAAGTAATCCGATATATTATGTGAAGATAATATATCATAATTAAAAAAAAAAGAAAAAAGTAGATAAAAAATAAGAGATAATTATAGGAGGAAAGAGTATCATCATCGAAATAGTCGAAGATGAGAGCAACGGAAAGGGTTGGGAGGAGTTTCCTAGCGAAGTAGAAATCTCAGGGGGGAGTGGGGGGCGGGGGGGAAGGGAGGTTAAAGGGTAAGATTCTAATTAAAGGATCCCAACTGTGAAAATTAGCTAGAATTTGTCGGGCAAACGAGACTGACCCACCCCTGTCAATGTGTTGCTGCTCCGTGGACAGGAAATGGTGTTCGTATCGTGTTCCTATGTGCACCAACCAAGTCTCGCTAATTAAACCCTATCAATGAGCATAAAGTGTGGCGTGGTGTGACGTCACGAATCGAAGATCGTGTTCATCGTCGAATTGCTTTGATAGGGGTCATCCTTTGACTCCAAAATATACTCTCAAGTGTAACATACGT
>NW_014569773.1:171144-172453 GCF_001313835.1 Polistes canadensis | reverse complement strand
TCTCTCTCTCTCTCTCTCTCTCTCTCTCTCTCTCTCTCTCTCTCTCTCTCTTTTTTTCTTTATTTTCTTTTCAGGCATCTGCAGGATGCCATAGATCGTTTCATTCGAATAAAATTGCGAAAGTGTCAAGAAGTTTCCGAATCAAACAGACCGTTTCTTCGAAGTGGAAGCAAGGAAAAGGGAAAGAAGGATTGTTGAAAAGAAAAATGTATAAGTGAGAGAGAGAGAGATATGTGACCTCGATTTAAAAAACAAACAAAAAAAAGTAATATAATACTTTCGACATTTTAATTTTTTTTTTGCGTTCGATTGTGTGCATCCACGTGCATGCATTGAAATAATTTAAATAAAATTGTCAAAATGGGGGATTAAAAAATTTGTTCTCGAATCAGATGGAAAAAGTAACGCGGACAGAATATTGTTAACAAATTTTCGCGTTGAATTATTATTGTCAATTATTTTTCTACTTTTTTTCATATTGCACCGATTTTATAGATATCCAACACGCTCTCCTCTCCTCCCCCCCCCCCGCCACTCTTCATTTTTATATCGCAGAAATGATAATAATAATACATTCGAGTTATTTCGAATTCTAGTCAAGAATTTTGTCGTCGTTCTTTGTTACTTCGTTCTTTTTCTTTTCATTTTTATTCTACCATACGAGCACAGCGATCCGAAATTATTTCAAATTCGAAACGAGTTTTTCGATGCTCACCACTTTTTCTTTTTTTTTTTCATCGCCACAGCAGAGCTCCGCCTCCCCCCCAACCCCAACCCCAACCCCAACCCCTTCTTTCTTTATTTATTTTTCTTTCGGGATGAACGTATTTCTTTTTCTTTTTTTCTTTTTTCAGTTGAAGTCATCTCTCCCGTATGCCATACGCGAGAGTACACGGATTACTCGTGATACGCGACTCGCATAAAACCCCAAAAGAAATTCTCGATATCGTTATGAGCGCACGTGACAACGATCGCCGATACTTTACGCGACCGATACGACGTATCTTTTTCTCTCTTTCTCTCTTTCTATCTATCTCTCTGTCTGTCTCTCTTTTCCTATGTCATTCGAGTTATCGTAAACTTTGGAAAAAGAGAAGCTTGCTTGCAAAGGATGAAAATTTTTATCCATATATATAGCACATCTATCTTTGTATGAAATATATCTAACTCTATCTAACGATTTTTATTTAATATATTTTACGAAACATATTTTTAAAAAATATATTTTATTTTATACTGTTATAATTAATACAAGTTAATTTTTAAATTATAGATGAACGTAAAAAATTCTTTAAAAATACCTCCCTGT
>NW_014569773.1:165373-169949 GCF_001313835.1 Polistes canadensis | reverse complement strand
AAAATGTTATCACGAGGAAAGAAAAATATTTCCCTCTTAAAACATGTGTATATTATTGAATTATGCTTGTAATAATGCATGACGCTAATTAAATAGTGAATTATTGTTTTATTATTAATTTATCAGGAAAGAAAAAAAATTGTTACACGAATATAATAAAAATTAAATTAAAAAGAAATAAATTTCAATTAGAAGTAAGAAAAAAAATCTTTGATTTTCAAATAGTGAATTATTGTTTTATTTTTAATTTATCAGGAAAGAAAAAAATTGTTACACGAATGTAATAAAATTTGTATTAAAAAGAAATAAATTTCAATAAGAAATAACAAAAAAAAATCTTTGATTTTCAAATAATGAATTATTGTTTTATTATTAATTTATTAGGAAAGAAAAAAAATTGTTACACGAATATAATAAAATTTATATTGAAAAGAAATAAATTTCAATTAGAAGTAAGAAAAAAATCTTTGATTTTCAAATAGTGAATTATTGTTTTATTTTTAATTTATCAGGAAAGAAAAAAAGTTGTTACACCAATGTGTAATAAAATTTGTATTGAAAAGAAATGAATTTCAATAAGAAGTAAGAAAAAAAATCAAAGATTTTCGAATAGTGAATTATTGTTTTATTATTAATTTATCAGGAAAGAAAAAAAATTGTTACACGAATGTAATAAAATTTGTATTAAAAAGAAATAAATTTCAATAAGAAATAACAAAAAAAAATCTTTGATTTTCAAATAGTGAATTATTGTTTTATTATTAATTTATCAGGAAAGAAAATAATTGTTACACGAATATAATAAAAATTAAATTAAAAAGAAATAAATTTCAATAAAAAGTAAGAAAGAAAATCTTTGAATTTGGAATATTGAACGAAATGGGTGGCAAACAGAGAAGTGTTAACCAATAGAAAGATAGATAGAGAAAGAGAGAAAGAGAAGGAAGAATACTATAAACCGAGATGGAGTTGGCAAACGATCATTGTGAAATTCTAACCCTTTAGCCTTTCTAAAAGGTACAGAATACCCTTCTGCTCGATGGCTTTGCTTGTTGGTGCCAATCGTTAAGAAGCTTCTCAACCCGATCACCCATTAACACTGTAGATAGGATTTCAGGATCACACGACAAGACTTCCTTCTCATAGTCCAATTTCTCTCTCTCTCTCTCTTTCACTATCACATTTTGTGACCCTTTACATTATCGATTGCAATTTCTAACGTCACGTCGTGAATCAATTATTCAAAAGATTGCATTGTATTTTATCTCTTTACGATTATCGTATAGAAATTATTCAAATATTATTATTGCACACAAGAATTTTTTTCTTGCGAATCACGTTTACGTATTATCAATTCGTTACATTTAAAATTTGTAATAATCAATATTAAAAATAATTTATTTAACAAAAATATATTATTTTGAAAGATTGTACACACACACACTACAGATTATTTATTTTATGAATAATCGATCGTATAATAAATAATAAAATCAATTAATTAATTTACGATGAATTTTACAGTAAATAAAATACGATTGTTTGTTATTTATTATATTCCACGAGTGAACAAAAAAAATGAGAAAGGTTAGGAGAAAAGGAATGAATTAGAAAAGGGTTTAGAGAGATTATATTTGGTAGGGTATAATAAACGCATAACCCGTGTGCACGATTAGACACAATGTCGGAATCCAAAGTAATTTTCCGTAACCACGAAAATTCATCACGTGGCGGGTGGTGCTTAAACATTGGCTCTCAAAGAGTAATTCTAACATAAATTGTATAAACGCATTACTTCACTCGTTGTTCTACGACTATGACGACGTTGTCTTAATGAAAATAATTATTAATTAATTTATGTATTATATATATTCGTATAAATAAAATTCCTTTTCTTTGACAGAATAAACATTCCATTATAATATATTAAATAACTTGTTTTATATTACATTTTTGAATAAACATTTTTTCATTTTATTTCCATTAACATTTTCCATTACTTTCATTTAATTTTTCTTTTATTATACGTGTAATTATAATTAAAACATAAAATACATTCTACTTAAAGATACCACGTATGACAATAGAAAAAAAAAAAAAAAATCTTCTCTCAAAGTTACTAAGTTTTTTTTAATAATAATACCCAATATCTCTCTCCCGAATATAATATAATGAACAATGCAAAGAAAAGTGTGTTAATTAAAATGAAATATCAAAATATAACAATGTATTTTTTTAATTATAATTTCATGAAAAACAAAAAACAAAAGAAAGTGAATAAAAATAATAGATAAATTAGTATATAGAGTTGTGATTAAAAGTTCATTGAAGGGGTAGAATATAAATATAAAACATATTTTAATAAAATAAAAAAAAATAGAAGAAAGAATAATAAAATATATATATATATACACAATACATGTTCTTATACTAATAATTTATTTTATACGTATATACATCCATACATACATATGCATACATATATATATATATATATATATATATATAGAAGCAAGGAACATGAATTATCGGCTAGCCGTTTTGTCGTAAGGAAATTAATCGTTGTCGGCATGAAACAATGGCGACCTACCAGTAGATAGTCGTCGACAAAAGAGAAGGAGGAAATGGGTGGGAAGATGGAGGAGGGGGGGGGGGTTGGTGTAGAGGAAGAGAAGGAGGTTGAGGTAAAGGAGGAGAGAATGAAGGTATGAAAAGGGAAAAGCATAGACGCCAATGAAAAGATGCACATTGGATTAACGACTGTATTGGTTTTACGTTGTGTACGTGTATTTTATATATTCGTTGTGTAAGTAGTAGTAATAGTAGTAGTAGTTTTAACACAAACAAGCTTGCTACCATTCATTGGACTTTTCGTTTATACTGGGTGGGTTCTATTCAAAGGTAAAGGTACGCTTCAATGTTCCCCGTCGTTGTTTCAAGATGAATAAGAAAGTTGTTCATGACGAAGAATATAATCGAACACGGAACGACCGTGATCGTTAAAGAGATTTATTTGTGTGTGTGTATGTGTGTATATGTATGAGTTTCTGTTGTCCATGGAATATTGAAGTTATTCATGGGATTATATTAGATATGTATAATAGGTATCTATTATAAATCTATCATATTTTTATATTTATATTATATTATATTATAATAGTTTATTATATAATTTTTTTATCGAATAATATTATTTTTGTTTAAGAAAAGAGGAATCTTTGTGTTAAATTGTTTAACGATAGAATCTTTTTTTTTTGTAGATGTATTTTAATATGTTGATTTTAATATATTATAGTAATAATAAGTATTATAAAATAATTGAGAGGAATGTAATTATTGTTTTATTATAATTTTATTAATTACAAACGTTGAAAATTTCAATCATTAATGAGTACGTTTTGGGTAATACACGCGAGCAACAAGTTTAACGAGAGTATAATTATTTTCTCATTATTTGTATATTATTGTAATTACAAATGAATTTATAAAAAAATTTTACCGTTGAACCCAATTGTTAGATAAGGATATGATTAATATCTCTACCATATTTTCAAATATAAAATTAATTATTTATTCGTACGATAATTATGAAAAAACATATTAATGATTAATTAGTCGTTTATTTTCGAAGATATTGGAAAAAATTCTAAAGTACAAGTAATTTAATTAAAATCATCAAATTATTTTACCTTATATAATTAATATTCAATAAAAGATTTTATATAATTTTGTAAATATTTGATTTGAACGAAACATTGATATATTTGTTAAAGATATTAATTATTAACTAATTACAAAAATAAAATACTTTAAACTAAATTAATATAACAAATTATGTAATATCTCATTTAAAAAGAACAATCAACCACACCAATTTCTAAATAAACAATTCATATATAAAATAATTCAAATAATCGACACTAGAACGATTTATTAATTGAACAAATTAATATCATATATATATATATAGTAATTTTTTGTTTTTAAATTAAAGAAAGTAACTTTAATAAACATCTCGATCGACAATGATGACAAGTGGGAATAAATTTTGTCGAGTTTACCTGATGTGAGAATAAATTTTGCTGAGTTTTCCCACACCCCTTTTACCCAACCACCCCTATCATCTCCCCATCTATTTTCATTCACGTATATAGAGATTTTCGTGGTTTCGATCGACACGTTTTGCTAGGATATAAACATACGACAGACAAGGTAGGACACATTGCGATGCTCATCCTCGTTTATCTCTACCGACGTGCAATGAAGTTACGTTCCGAAAATAGATTTAACGTCGATGTCCTATACGTTCATACAGATACACTAGATATATATATATATATAAAGAGTGAGATATATATATATATATATACATATACACACACATAGAATTGAACAGAATTTCGTATTAACACAGAGTAACGCGATTTTGAAACAGAAGCTTCTGGACTGGCCAGCTAGTAACCCGTACGAGGCAACTCAACGTTATTGGCTAAACAACGTAAATACCTTTCTACGTCTAGTATGAGAATAAACTTGCCTTTATCAATATATGTATATACTATTATTTTATTTTATA
>NW_014569773.1:160940-162194 GCF_001313835.1 Polistes canadensis | reverse complement strand
TACATTGGTTGAAATACATTTGAACGTGTAAATAGTACTAGTGTGTACTTATATATATATATATATATATATATATATATATATGATGTTTATGTGGATACATTTGTTCAAATGGATTTGTATGTATATATGTATGTTTACGGATACATGTGTTGAAATGCATTTGTATGAATGTATCTCTGAATTTGTCTCTCTGTCTCTTTCTGTTCCATCGTAAAAACTCATCTTTTTCTGTGAACATTTTGAAAAGGCTTTTATACCGGCCTAGCTATTCGGGACGAGCGACCGCAACCGCAGTTTCGTTCGAACGAACATTTCGTAACGCCCGTTGCACGCCTTCCAACCCTCACTTCCAACCCCCCAACCATCTCTTCTAACCCCTCACCGACCCCGTTGACACGTTATTACTCGGACATTTGTAAAATCTTCTCTATGGATTGAAATTCTATACTCGAGTACTTCCTTCTTTTTTTTTTTTACGTCAATTCTGACAAATTCTTCTTTATAAAAGTTGATCTTAGTATTAAGATGATTTAAGTATAATATAAGAGATGATATATTTTTAATATATTTTCTAAATTGTAATATAATATATTTTTGTTTTTTTTTCTTTATATTATGATCAAAATTTTTCTTTTCTTTTTTTTATTCGTATTGTTTGCGCGACTTTGAAATTAATTATTGTTTTTTAATAATAATTATATATATTAAAAAAAAAATATAAGTTCGAATATTTCGATATACGTTAAAATCAAATGTTCATTATCTATTAATTCTAATGAATAAATTTATAATGATGAATAAGAATTATTTAAATTTACGAACACAAAATACTCACGCACGAAATAGAAAAGAAATTATATTAAACAACCCGAGACACTTGTGTAACAAATAATATTTTCAAATAGGAATCGATAATACAGCGAATCGATTAATTTCGATTTACATATCACATACGAGATTTTAATTGTAAATTTGTATGTAAATAATAATTATTTAAATATGACAAAAGAGTTCATTTTATAATTCGTAACGTTTAATAATCAATACCGAATACGAATCGATTATTCTGCATCGAATAATTCACAATTTACATATAACATTTGCGCCAAAATTTTAATTGCAAATTTCTACGTGTGTACAATAAATTTCTATTCTATTGTTTTTATATCTTAATCACAAATTCACATATATATATATATATATATATATATATATATATAAACAAAACAAAGGAATAAAAAAAGAAAGAAA
>NW_014569773.1:158261-160215 GCF_001313835.1 Polistes canadensis | reverse complement strand
TATATAAACAAAACAATTCAATCTCAAATGTTATAATATTTGAACGATCAATAAAAATCAATCTAATTTAAAGAAAAATAAATAAAATTCAAAGTAAAATACAATTCGTGATTTGTTTTTTTATTTTCATTTTGTCTTTTTTTTTTTTATTTTAATTTTCATAGAAAATATACAAAATTATGCAACGTATTCTCTGATATAATTCAAGGTATACTTTTAACTCAAACATACGAGGCAAATAAATTTGAAAATCTATTACGATTTGCATAATAGGGAAAGAGAGAGAAAAAAAGGAAAAAATACGAGAGAGAAGAATGAGATCGGTAACGCACAACTACGATTAATTCTAATTAAAGGTCGGTGATATGCGTTGGTAGCATTAAAGAAAATAAAATCGGTCGTAAAACAAAATTATTTCGAAATACAATGTAAATAAGTCGCATTAACATGTATCAACGCAAATGCGATACTCTATAAATATACATACACACGTATACAAAAACATCTATGTATGTATATGCATGTATGTATTCATAAAGGGTGTCTTATTTACCTTGAATATTTGCATTAAATATTTTCATTGTTTGTGATAGTAAAATAAATCAAATATTTCTAATTTTAGAATTACATTGCATAATTAACACGTAATGTGTATAATTTTTAAATAAATATTTTTTATTTTCATATTATTTTTATAACCAAATATATTAAGATTCTTCTTATGTGTTTAATTATGACCATGGATTAAGTCAAATATTGAAATGAAAAAAAAAAATGACAAAAATTAATCGTATCATTTGTATCAATTGTATTCATTTATAATTCATTTATTTATTTTAATGTTTATTATTAATAAATGTGAATATACACTTGATTTTTTTCGTAGTTACTATTATCAAGATGAATTTAATGATTAATGGGCACACAAATTTAGTCAATAATTAAAAATAAGCATTTAGAAAACTATCTTTAGATAATTTTGTATTATCTAACTCTAATGTCGTCTAACAAAGCAGAAACTAATGAACGATCAAATTCAGAAGATGTTATTAAAAGATTTTTAAATAGAACGAGAGTTAATTAAACTTCATTGTTCTTGTTTCTTTTTTCTTTTTAGCTGACAAATGGGCTATCATCGAAAAGAAATAAAATGAAAAAAACAGGAAAGAAAATAATAAAGTTTAATAAACAGATAAATAGAGAATCCATTTGAACCAATAGTATTCAATCCTTCTTGTCATTTGTCCAATCACTATGTAACAACGTTTCTGACATCTAATTGATCATTAAACAACCATTTCTTTATATATAAAAAAAATTTTATTAGAATCTTGATTAATATTAATGATCAAAGAATAATACTTTGATAATAAACAAAAACCTATTACTATTTACTTTTAACATTAAAGTTTTGTTTAATTCGATTCTATAAAAAAAAAAAAATAATAATAAACAAGAGTAAAAAAGTGAGGGACAAAGGGATATAATTTTTTGTAACTTTTAACAAATCAGCTTTTAAACTACATAGGCGAATAGGGTAATCGAGATAAACGAACAGAACTAGCTATTGCATTTAATTGCCAATTAACGTTTGATCGTTGAGAATGTTTAACGTTAAGTAGAAAGCAGCCGTTTTGACTATCTGCTATTTAGCCAGAAGGTATTCACGCAATTTGCTTCTATCGGATTACGTTATAAGAGCTTCTTATTTAACGACTATAACGTTATTTCATTGTAAAATGCATTTATCTTTATATTGGGTGCTAACAGAACAATATCATTTCCTTTGGTAATTCATACAAACTCTAATCGATTAGTTATTCAGTAGATAACTATTTTCGATTTGAATTATTCAAAATAAATGTGTGATACGATTTTGAAAAAATTATTATAATACATTATTATCTATATATAATATTTTAAATAATTAAATAATAATATATATATATATAAT
>NW_014569773.1:154414-155909 GCF_001313835.1 Polistes canadensis | reverse complement strand
AAAAGGGGGATGGGTGGGGAGGGGAGGGGTGGGGAGGGGAGGAGGGATAATGACAAAGAGAGGTTAATTATGATGGGAACTTCGAAAATCGTGGATGCGAACTCAAATGCGTATAATATTCTATATTTGGAAAGGCACTGGTTCGGAAGGTAATTCGGTAATGCGTTTAATCGCACATGCAAGGGTCGTTCATTCATTAAGATTTTGTCTATGCTCGGCGAACACCTATTCGATTTAAACTCGACAGAATGAATGAGAATGAAAGAGTGAGAGAGAGAGAGAGATAGAAGAAGTAGAGAAAATTGATATCGCGAGTAGAATCGTTCCGGCCGATTAAAACGAATTATTTCGACGAATTTTAAGAATCATCTCTTACTTTAGGGCTTTTTTTTTATTTTTTTTTTTTCTTTTCTGTTCCAAAGACTTTACGAAAGACATATTATTTATACTATTTTAAACAAATGTTCTCACATTGAGATTTTTCAAAGATTAAATTATTTCCCTATATATTTATTTGCTGTACAATAAAAAATACATATTATTTAAATATTTATAATAAATTTCTAAATATTATCAATATTACAATAATAACACACACACACAAGACTCATAAAATATATATTGTCGTTATTTCTTTCTTATTTATACCAAAAATATTCATTTGCAAGATAAACAATACCGTTACGATCTGAAAAATTCGAACAATAAGGAAGAAAGAAGTAACAACGATGGAAATAATTTGAAATAAAAAAAAAAAAAGGAATATAAAAAAAAACACAAAAAGAAATGAGTACTTACAGTTAAGAGCAATTTTAAGTATTAGTCTCATACGCATACGCACATATATATACATGTATAAACTATACACACGTATATATGTATTCACATATATATATATATATATATAAATCTAAATTTGTAGAGGAAAATGGTTGGAGACGTAAGGAAGGGCAAGTAAAAGGGTGCGGTTGAAAGTTCGCGAAGCGACTCGCGCCTAAGTTAAAGTTTAAACTAAAGAAGAACGACACGCTCCCGTTGAACATGGAGAACAATAAGACAATGCCTGAGAACAAGTGTACAATGGAGAAAGCTGCGGCGTTGTTTCGCCAAGTAATATAGAACCCTTGGTTCTTGAGAGATATACCTAAATCTGTCTTTATGTGTTTTAATACATATACGTATACAATAATTTCTATGAGTATTTGTAACCCCCCAAACCTCCCACCCACCCTCACTGTCCTGTCTCTACTGTCAATTCAATACAATTAATATTTTATTTAGGATACACAATATTTACATGTTATTTAGAAAACAAAATAAAACTATAACGCGTATCTATATTAAGTTTATTCAAAATTTCTATTTCATAAAATTGAATTTTCAATATTTTGTTTAAATATACATAAAATATTTCGTATGAAAAATTATTATTATATTATTTTTAATATTGATCGAGWGATAATTCTACCCGAGAAAAAAAGAATAAGCCCCTCCC
>NW_014569773.1:144561-153917 GCF_001313835.1 Polistes canadensis | reverse complement strand
GAAAAAAAAAACCATAACGCGTATCTATTATATTAAGATTATTCAAAATTTCTATTTCATAAAATTGAATTTTCAACATTTTGTCTAAATATACACAAAATATTTCGTATTAGAAATTATTATTATTTTTAATATTGATCGAGAGGATAATTCTATCCGAAAAAAAGTACAAAAAGGGGTAAAAAAAGAAACAAAAATAGAAAAACCAGAGATTGGTTAATCTCATTAGCAGACACGCAAAACGGTTCCACCTAATGTGCGTCACGAAACGCACTAGTGTATGAAAAGCTTGTGCCTTATTATAAATGGGGATGAATTATGTCGCGCTTACAAAGGGTGGACTTGAGTTATTGCTCACTATGGTAGAAGGTTCTCTTTCACTCACATCCTCCTCCTCCTCCCCCCCCTCCTCCTCCCTTCCCCCACACAACTCCTCTCATCTGTCTCTATCTCTCTCATTCTTTCTCATTTTCTGTCTATCTCTGTTTCATTACCCTTTTTTCGTAAAGAGGATTTTAAGTCGGGTACTCTTTAGGTTTTGTTTAATTTTTCCCCTTTTTTACATTTCACAATCAAAACTTTCTTTTTGACGATATGATTTTCCTTCTTTCTATCTTTTTTTTTCTTTTTTTTTTTGTTTCTTATTCCCATTTCATCCTTAACTTTCTTTCTTTATTTTAACGATTCGCATAAAAAACTATGCAAAGCAAATATTTTATATTCGATGAAGAAAAGAAAGAAAGAAAAATAACAAGATTTGGTTAGATAGAAATAGAGAATTGATTTTAGTTAATATAGAAATGATTTAATGAAATGCATTCATCCGTGTATGCGTATAAACACATGTACATATATGTATATATATATCTCAAAGTGAAATTTCCTAATAAATTTCCGTCGGAACCAATCGCGAAACGTTGGGTTTCGTCGCGTTCATCGAAATCAAAGCAGAAAACGGAAAGCGAGTCGAGTAGTGGTTAGCTTATTGCACTGGAACGTCGTAATTGGTGTAGCCAACGAAAGCCTTGCTTGGTTTGGTCAAAGGGAAACGGGGATCTTGGATGAAACAGGTTGAAGAAGAGATTTAGTAAAGGGGGGAAGGGAGTAAAAAGAGATAGGAAAAAGGGAGAAGGTGAAATACTCACATTCGAAATATCTTCTGACCAATGAAATGTGAAAAAGAACGACAGACATACAAATAAAGAGGAAAATATATATAGATAAAAGTATATATCCTTGAAACGTTATGCGAAAATCTATCTATTCAATGCCCTTTTTGAACACCCTTTTGCTACTTCTTTCAAACTAAAAGTATTCATACTTTATATATATATATGTGAAGGGTTTATCAGTTTGAATTTTCTTTCTAATGATATGTAATATTAAGTGTAGTAATTAATTCGATATTTTGATAATCATTGCACCGAAATCATCATCTTTATTTAGTCAAAAAATTGTTTCAAAGATGGACCACCATAATTAATGATTATTTTGAATAATAACAGATGTGAGATTATTTTATTTCTTTCTCTAAAAATAATTACGAAATATTTCTATAAAAAAAAGCATTGAATTAATATTTACGCTATACATTTAATATTTTTATTTAAATATATTACAATGATTTTTTTCTTAAAAATATTTGTCAATAACAGTTTGACAGAAAAACTTGTAACGAAAGTAACTATATGTTAGAAAAAATATGAGAAATAAAATTGTGCGTATGAAAAAGAGAAATAGAGAGAATAGAGAATAGAGAACACTGAAAATAAATCTTAAACACGTTAAATAAAATTAAAGTTCATGTCACGTGTCAAAGGTAAACTAACGTCGGCGTGTACTATAACGGTAGAACCAGTATGCAATTAAATGCTCTAACGAGAAAGTGTTCTCAAATTAACACGTTCAACGTGTTGTAAATTTTATTCGGTAGAATGATTTTAAATTATCCTCATCGATATATATACTTTTCAACTGATTATATTACTTTTTTTCCATCCACTATTTTATTTCTTATTTTACAATAGAAGACAAATGTGTGATATATAATAAATTTTTTTTTTTCAAACGATTGATAAAAAAAAAACAAAATATTTTAAAAAATAAGTGCAACAATTTATCTTTATCTTTTCTTTCAAGAGATAATATATTAAAATTAAAAAATAGATTTACATATGAATGAAATATTAATATTATATATATATTATATATTAGAATTATATATTAATATATTAGAAAATCTATAGAATCTGAGGGTAGATATCGATCATAGTATAAAAGATTAACAACCATAGTTAAAGAGGACCAATGTCATCCTCCTCTCGGTCTGTTTCGTTAAAAGTGAGTCTCGTATAAAGTAGAATTGAATTAAAACCAGGTAATTGTATTTCCTCGTAGCAGACAATAATATTTTACAGATAGGGGTGAACCGGTAGATGAAAATTATTACTTGTCCGGCTGCTTACTTAGTCTTCCAACGACGAGGACAGCCTGCAAAATTTCAACTCGTACCGAACTTTAAAGCAAATTAAGCGAGTTTGTAAAGTTTCTCTCTCTCTCTCTCTCTTTCTCTTTCTATCTATCTATCTATCTCACGCGTACGTACGTATATACGTACATATGTATGTATATATAAATGTATGCGTATAATACGAATGCATATAATACGCACATACGCACGTAAACTCATATTAAACGTATTAGTTTAAATTTTAGATCTACACGTATATACGCTCATCTATCCATTCATGACTTTATTTCATGAAAATGTTCAACTACAAGTATCATGAAAATTCAACGAATCGTGTATGTTTCTATCTCGTTTGATCTATCCTAATAATGTGTTTCTTCTTTTTTTAAACAGAATATTTTATTTTATATTTTCATAATTTATATATATATAAACGATTAACTGTATCAATTATTTTAATTTTGAATAATATACTAAATATTTGCCATATAATAAATGTAATAATAAAAATAACTACAAATATATATATTGTGTGTGTGTGTGTGTGTGTTGCACCAATCGAATGGAATAACAACATTTCTTTAAATATATTATTACCCGAAAATTTAATTCATTTATTATAATATAAAAAACAAAGTAACACCTCTCTCCGAGATTCATTATAATAATTCATTAATTATAATTATTAGCTTAGAAAAATAAAAATCTATGTTAAATTAAATAAAAATGATATTTAAAAAAAAGAAAATATCTGTATAAATCTCTCTCTTACAGTAAAGAAACCATTTTCTTCGTCTTTCGCGTCAGTCAACGTTAAAAATCGTTTTCCCAGTCGCGAAAATAATATTTGAAAAATGTCGAGTTTGCAAGAAGAAAGGTATCATACGCACCTTGTAGTAAAAAATACAACGCATACGATATAGACATGCACATATATATATATATATATATATACATATATTTTGATAAATATATACATGAAATACTAACACGCATGAGAAACGCAAACGCGTGTTCACCTATCGCTCTCCCTGCCAATTTTCAACGTCGTATACCTAACTCAAAAAGTCTGAGTAACGTATAACGAGGCCATAAATACAAATGGAAAGGAAATAAAACCGGAACGAGTCTAACTTTTTCTACATTTCTTTTTTCTTTCTTTTTCTTTTTCTTTTTACCCACCCATTTTCTTTCTCTTCTTTATACATATACATGTGCACACATATACAACATATACGTAAACATCTCTTTCTCATTTACCCACTTTTGGTTATCCCTTTTACATCAAATTTATTTCCAACTGAGAAGAGTAGGAAGGTGAAAAAAGGAAGGGATGGGGGGTTGGGATGGGAAGGGGGGGGATAGAAAATAAAAAGTATATGTTAAACGATATGAACGAACAATTGTATGATAATTGTCAAAATTTTTTTATAAGCGACTATTAATAATTAATAATATAAATACATGTTACCAATTATTAACGGTAATTTCAAAATTATTGTTATATAGATAAATATGTAAGATATATGTATATTATAGTATTATTGTAAAAAGAAAAGATTGCAACGGAACCCGAAAAAGTGGCGGAGTAAGAAATAAATAACTAAATAAATAAATATTAACGTTACTTTCAAAACTATTGTGATATAGATAATTATGTAAGATATATGTATATTATAGTATTATTGTAAAAAGAAAATATTAAAACAGAAGCCCTCCAAACCCAAAAAATTGGCTGAGTAAAAAATAACTAAATAAATAAATAATTATTAACATTTAGTTCACACGCGTCAATACATATTATCTTTTTTACAGAGTCATACATTTCAATAAAACTTAACATATTACAATACAATTTAATCCTAAAACACCTTATCTTATCACACGTAATCATATACTAATTATTAACGTTAATTTTTCGATATATGTACACTATGCCAAGTAATATAGATATTATAAATATATAATATAATAATAAAAAAATAAAATATAAGAAAAATTATACATACGGTTAATAAAACGTGCAAATCAATAAATTTCACGTGACTCATTCAAATTGATACGAGAATAACACGTGCAAAACATAAATCGTATGTTCGAATTTATCCCTTGTGCGCACTTGCGCGCGCGCGTGCACGCGCACCCGCGTGAAATAGCTTTCAAAAAGTTTGTCGTTAATAAAAAATTCATGCGTTCGTAACTTCGAAAGCCACGTAATTCTCGCGTACGGTTCAGCCAGAAAAGAAAGATGATGGGCAAGGATGATGGTAAGGGTAGTAGTTGGAGGGTGGGTTTAAGGCAAAGTAGTGGGGAAATGAAAAACTCGAAAGGTCGTCGATGTTGGGAACCCACCTCAAGTTAGTTTCACTTTTCTCAAGTGGTTTGAAATTTTGTTGACAGAAAGAAGGGTGCTCGAGTATGGAATGTACGTATCGGTGGGGTGTTACTACCTACTTTTCCGAGGGTTGCGTTTATTAAAGGAACGAACGAACGATATCGTCGAATGTTTATAACTGGGGTGAGGAGGGGAAGAGGACAAGGGTGGTATCATCGTTCTATACGAGTTTAACCAATTTTTCAAAATTCATATAAGGGTTTATAAGCAACGGTTGGTTCAACTAAAAATACGAACTGATTAATATAATATTTTCAAATATTATATTAATTATATTAGATAGAAAATATTTTAACACGTTGAATAATTAGATGGTGGGGTACCGGAGTGGGTGGTTTTTTTTTTATTCGTAGAGTTTTGAAAGTTACCGGTGAACAAAACATTTTCATCTATTTAAAAATGAATACGTTTAAACTCTTGATCACACGTTTTAACTTATTTGTTCTAAATAATAATATTGTAAATATAATAATAATAAGAAATTCGTGTTTTAAACGTAAACGTGGTGTCATTCAACGAATTAACGAACAATAATTATTCGCGAGAAAATAATCAAAACCCATGGGGATATAAAGATATTTGGAATTGATTTAAATCATAATTATTTGGTAGGAAGAGTTTTCATTTCTAAAGTAAAATTTTATTTCGATCAAATATTTTTATTAATTTAAAACAGAAGTAGAAAAAATATACGGGGCAAAAAAAAAATATATATATATCAGTCTATAATTACGTGAAATAATATTATTTTATACTAGTATATACATTTTTATCGTATTTATTTATCCGCGATCGAATGTGAAAATAAATTTCAATCAATATAATAATATTATACATTGTCGTTAATATATATGATATTTTAACAGACGATAACACAACGTTAAAATTATTTAAACGAATGTGGAAATATTTATTCTTTTATTTGATCAAATTTATAAACGAATTTTCATTCGTCGTGTCAGTTTTGATAATGGAAACGGAACGTTAACATATTTTCAGTGTCGTTAGACCGGACAGCACCGATAAACTTATTATCTCGAAATTATTCAGCGTCAATGGGGATGATCGAGGTAGGCGTTAGGTCGACCGCAATTTCATAGTTTATTAACAAACAGAGGATAATAGTCTCTTGTTATGTATGAGATAGGAAGCCCACGTGTTATGAAAGTATCGTTCTAACGATAAAAAACTTCGAGGCTTAACGATGATTTCTACTTTGCTTTTTTTTTCTTTTTTTCATCGACGATTAAGATTTTTTTTTCTTTTCTTCTAATTTAAATCATTACTCAACAACAAAAAATTATATAACTACTTTTATTTTAATATATAATATATTATATGTTGAATATATATACTTTTTTTTCTTGGAATATTTTATAATTGAAAATATTGTGAATGTGTTATTTTTATTATGTATATATATATGTAATTTTTTGGGTATATAATACAAATAATATTATATCATTAATTAAATATTCTTAAATAATTGAAACACTTATTAAGGTTATTATAATAATTGTACATATTATATATGCTTAAAAATATAATTATACAATTAACAATTTATCTATATTTTTCGTCGAGAGTAATAATTTAATAAAAAAAAAAAATAGAAAAATTGGAAAAAATTAAAAAGCATAGAAACCATTATTTCCCTTTTTACACATTTTCTTCGAGTTTGAATAATTTTCATTCTATTTCTACCATTTGGTTCTCCTTTCCATAACTTTTTTTTCTTTATTTCTTTTCCTTTCTGCTTCTTTACCACAAGGGTTGGAAATTTCTTCTTCTTTTCTTTTTTTTTTTAATATATATATATATATATATAGAATCGAACACGATTTTATACTCCTTCCCTTTCTATTTCATTCTTTTCTCAAGAAGCATAAAACGGAAATTGCAAAACGTCGAAAGGTAGCTAAAATAGAACACCAAAGAAAATCGTTCTGCCACTCGCGTACGCGTTCTTGCGAAATTCGAAACAACGATCGGCTCGTAAAAACCACGACGTTCAGCGTAGGATGTACTGAAAACTTTTATGGTATATGTACGTATGATATATATATATGTACATGTATTAGGTAAATGTGTTGCAACGTGAAAAAGTGAATGGTAACAGTTTATGACGTATCTATTTATATATGCATGTATGCAAGTATATAGGAACGAACAATGAAATATGATTGACATTAGTCTATTCGAATATACTTTATGGAAATATATACAGAGTGCTTCACTTACTTTTTATTACACATTTTATATTATTTATTGTGCAACGCTTATTTTTTTTGTTCTTCCTTTTTTTCTTCAAACATAAGACTGAAAAAGATTTATACAATTTGATAATCTTAGATTTAAACGTTCTTAATGTGTTTGGTTAATTAAATAATAATATATATTTGTTGTATAAATTTATTATTTTTTATAAAAAGAAAAAAAGATAGTTTTATATTCAATCGTAATTGTTGGCTGTTGGATAGTCCGAAAATTATGCATTCGTGGTTTATGATTTTATAAATACAATTTATGTTCTTTCAATATCGACAAAAACTTTCCGATCAGCCATAATATGATTAAACATTAATCAATTGTAATCGACATAATAATATGCACGTGTGTGTTTGTGTGTGTTTTTAAATGATATAATTATTAATAATTTTAAACTGGTCCCCTTTTTATCTCTATGTAAGTTTATTGTATTCAATTGGAAATAATATTATTTAATATATGGGAGAGTGTTAAATTTTTGATAATGCTTATAGAGAAAATATTATTATCGGAACACACAAATCGCGAAAGAAACAAAAGCCGGGACGCATTGAAAGCAAGGTAGTCACTTCATATATTTTACATTCGCTTGCATTCGATGCCAGTTGTGTCAAATAATGTAATAAAACTAATAACAGGAGGGAAACGATATTATACGGATACGAAAACGATTCGATTGGAAAATTGTAAGCGTGAATTCTGGCGATAAAAAAAAAAAGAAAAACAAATACACGCGGCAGTAACTAACAACAACAACAACAACCACCACCACCATCAAAAAATAGAATAACAAAAGAATAATTAAAAAAAAAAGGGAATTGAACAATACATTATAGGCGCGACACATTTTCATTCGATTCGATTCGATTCGTCGAGATTGCATTTAATTTAGTGCGATTCGATGCATTTGCTTAAAAATAAGTTTTTTAAATTTTCCGATAATGAAAGTTTTATCGATAATTACTGCTTTTTCATTTTGTTTATTTGTACATAATTACAACATTACGATATTGATTTTTATATGATTTACGAGATAATTTATAACAGATTTATTTCTTCTTTTTCTTTTTTTTTCTTTTTTTAATTTGTAATTAATACAAGAGAAATGGATTTATAAGAGATATTTATCACGCGATATAATTTAAAAATATGTCAATTATACACACACACGCACACAATAATTAATATAGATTTAATATAAGATAACCATACGTACTGATTTATGGTTATATGTTTTGGTTACATTGGAGAGAAATGTAATAATATAAAAATATCAATTAAAAAGTTAATATATATATATATATAAAATCCTGTTATTTTAAAGTTGAAAATAATAGTCATCTAAATATAATTGAACAATCTATCGTACCGTACAAATATTTTAATGCTCTTTTTAATTCTTTTTTTCCGATAAATTAATTACAGATTATTGCAGAATTTACTTAATGTACTAGCAGTAAATGCATTGTTTGGTCACGTTGCATTCGCTAGATATATTAACGTATCGATTAATTCACGATATGGTTTTTCCTTCTATCTCAGACGATTTATTTCTCTCAAATATGCATTTTCCATTTCTACACAGTATGCTTTACATAATTGTATTGATTTGATTTGTTACATTTACCTTTACGATGTCTTGTGTAGTTTTATCTTTCCTCATCCAAGCTGCACCATTTTCTATTGGCTGTACTCTGGATTCGTTTATGTAATCCTATAGATCGTTGCATCAGAGAATCTTTTCACTTTTCACTAAATCACTTTTCACTGAATCACTTTTCACTAAATTTTCTATCTATTATTAATTTATTAATTATTTATCGTATCCCGAAAAACACGTAACCTGTTAAAATTAATTTAGATACCGTGAATTTAATAACCGAATTTAGATACAGTACGAAATAAATTATTATATAACTGTATATAGAAATAAATAATTAATTGTAAAATATAACGAAGTGTCTCGCACGAGTAACCGGAACAGACTGAAATAATTTTCTCTTAAAGATTGAAATAGTACATTCGATATGAATGATTATCGATTATTGTTTCGAGATAAACTTGTACGTAATTTTCATTGGTTAACATTAATCGATTGCCAACGAAATAATCCACAGAGTATATCACGTAATTATTTTTATACTCAGTTTTTATTTTTTTTTTTTTGGTCAAACGCCGAGATATTATTATTATAAAAAAAGGAAAAAAAATTATTAAATTTAT
>NW_014569773.1:139643-143181 GCF_001313835.1 Polistes canadensis | reverse complement strand
AAAAAAAAAAAAAAAAAAATACGACGCGTCGTTTATGGGGAACTGGATGTAAAGCAGCGTGGCCCGTCGTTCGTTTTATTTATTGGAAAGTTTCACGAGACATTTTACCGTAGTGCATTAGCTCTCCCGCGGTGCCGATCTATATCTGACATAGTGCATAGTGCACACATTCACGGGGTTTATGCAGAACAGTCTCTCTATACTTGTACGTATGGTATATATGTGTATATGTTTATGTGTAGATATGTATGTATATATGTATGTATGTACGCGTATAAATACACGTTAAAGTGTAAGGGAATAAATTTGTGGGCGAATATTTGTATGCACGTGTGTATATATGTTCATACGTGTATGTTAGTATACATATATATATGTGTGTTAAAGTGTGTGGAAATAGATTTGTGGGTGAATATTTGTATGCACATGCATAGTTGGATGAACATATGTGAGCGTGTATAGAATGTACATTAAAGTGCGAGGGAATAGATTTGTGGACGAGCGAATATATTATTTGTACGTGTGCGTATAAAATGCATTTTAAAATTTTGAGGGAAAAAATAGATTAGCGGGTAAATAATTTTATTTATATTGTATTGTATATACTACTTGGATATTTATGTATAAATGTATATATAAATATATGCGTATGCGTATATATGCGTTGTTTAAAAATTTCATATCGAATTAAAAGGAAAATATATATTTTTGATATAAATAAATACTTTTCCAAAATTCTTGTCGTAGTTTATAATAAAAAATTGGATATACACATGTATATTTAACGTAATAAATCCACACGTTAAAGTATGAAAGAATATTTTTATATATAAATATATATGCGTGTGTGTGTACGCACGCGCGCGTGTATAAAATAAATAAATATTATATAATAATATATACACACACCAATATATAAACACATTAGTGAATATTAGCATATGGATATGTGAATATACTTATTCTGTGTACGTGTTTGTTTGCATAACAATGGGTGAGTACCTTAATATGTACACATGTATCAGTAGTTGTGTAGTTAATAGTAATAGTATGTGTGTTAGTTCGTTTATTTGAGCATATATGTAAGTAGTATACTTACACGAATAGTGAATATAGTTGCACGCAACCCACGAGAACTGGGGATGACTGTGCAGAATAATGCAAGCTCGTTCTCTCTTTGCCAGTGTATTTGTATATGTACACGAGGGAGAAAATTGTGCTTGTATGCGCGTGAGTACGTCAAACGAGCCATTTCGAATCCGCGGATCGGTCACGCGTGTTTCTCTATGTCTATCTCTCTCTAACTTATTCTATTTATACGGTGTAGCGAATTGAAAAATGCAATGTCGACCAATACAAGCTGAAATTGATTTTATCTCTTTTTCTAAATCTGTCTGTCAAGTTACTAGATCCTCTCTATATTTTCATATCTTTCTTTTTTATTATTATTATTATTGTTTCTGTATTTTTATTCTTTCTAAATATTGTATTGTTTTTACACATTATCGATCTCAATTACTTCTACTAATTAATAATAATTAATATTTCAATAGTAAGATATATAAAATATTTCTACTCGTTAAAAATGTGAAATAATAGACAATCAATTATTTAACTATTTTAATAATTATAATATATTATTCTTTTGTCTATCATTTTATTTTATTAATATCTTATATATTTTTATTCAAGTCTAATCGATGATTCTCTATCTACTTTTTAATTTATATATTCTTCTTCTTCTTTTTTTTTGTTATTTCTCTCTGTCTCAATTTCGTCTATTTTTATCTAATTTTTTTGTCTAATGCGTTCAGTTACTGTCTCTCTTTCTCTCTCTTTCTGCGTTTCTTTATTTCCTTCACTTTTAATCTTTCACGTTACTTATTTACATTCTCTTTAACTTTCCTTACTTTTATATCTTTCTCCTTTACTTATATCTTCTCTCTATTTTGTCTTTTAACGTCACACCCCCTCCCCACCCCTCTCCTCACCGTCCCTCCTACTCCACCATTCTTCTTTCCCGTTCTTATTTAATCTCTCTTTAACTTTTTTACTGTGTGTTTTTCTCTATCTGCCAGTCTATCTGTCTCTTTTTATCTTTATGCTATTTCATCTCTCATCTATCTATCTATCTATCTATATCTCTCTCTTTATTTTTCTTCTCATCTCTTTCATGGTTTTATTTAATCTCTCGTTAACCTTCCTCGTATACCATTTCTCTCTTTCTCTTTCTCTTATTATTTTTTTTTTATCTAATTTATTTTTTGTTTACATTTTACCGTCTTTTCCTAATCTGCCTATTCCCCTTTTCAATTTTATTTAATCTTTACTTAATCCACTTTTTATATTCTTAATTTCCTTATATATATTTTGTTTTCATTTTTATCATTTTGTTTGTTTCTTCCACCATATATTTTCTATCATTAAATTATGTATGTATTTACGTATATAAAATGATTTTGTATTTTATTGATAAAAGAAAAATATATAAACTTATATTTTTAATTTAAATTCTGTTATTTTTTTTGGAAAATATTAAAAATGTATATTGAAAATATCGAATTATAAGCTTCGTATATTAAATCCATGTCGAATGATTAATATGAACACGTACAAATATCCTTAAATTATAATCCTTGAGGATAGAGAGAAAATTGTGTGTGATATATATTAAAATAGTAAAAGAATGAAAAAGAACAAGAGAGAGAGAGAGAAAAATACTGCATAGAAATATCGCGATATATTATCGGTGAAAAATAAAGCTATTCTCAATGGATACATTTATTTACGAATTTATGAATATAGTATAGATATGTATAGGTATCGATAATACAATGCATGATACGCTTATTCACACAAATTACATATAACGACACTCATGTATGTATGTTTAATGTATTCTACAAAATCGTACGTGTTGCGACATTTTTTGTCTCTTTCTCTCTCTTTCTCTCTACGTATCTTTGTTTTCTTTTTCTCTCTCTCTCTCTTGTATCTTTTTAAGCTTGTCTATTTTCTAAGTCACGTATCTTCCGTTCCTTCGAAATCCCATACGACGTATTCTACGATCTCTGAGTTCCAAAGAATTCGCTATTTTTACGTCTACGATACCTGAATCTCGAGATCACGTGATGGTGATACCTATCGAATAGCTATCGTTGTAAGAGAAAAAAAAAAGAAAAAACAAAAAAGGAAAAATAACAAACATAATATTTTTATGACAAATAAAACTTATATATATAATTATCAATATTCTTGTCCCAAAAAATATATTAATATATAAGTTTCAAAGGTAATTATAGACGGTTAATAAATCTGATGAACAATTTATTTTCATATATTATAATAAAATATATATAAATAATATATGCCGAAACATTTCAAAGAAATGGCAAAGTAGGAAAAATTTGTAGCATCGCATTCTTGGCCATTTTATGAACCTATTCAGATTCATTTATTACTCAAAAAGGTATTCTGCGCGTAGACAAAAGAGTGTAATTTAATTTAATATAAGTTTCATTAAAATCTATTAACTTAT
>NW_014569773.1:134684-138004 GCF_001313835.1 Polistes canadensis | reverse complement strand
TATATATATATATATAGAAATAAATAAAATAATAAAAATAATATGTATGTGTCTTGTTAGATTTAAAATAAACCTTAATTTTCAATTATAATAATATGATATATTCATTTTATCATATTATACATTTCTATTAAACGGATTACGATTGTGTTTATTGATAAAATTTCGTTGACTGTAAGTAAGTAAGCTATGAATAAGCAAATATACGTGAATACTCGAAAAGAGCATTAAAGGATAGCTTAATTGAGGATCCCCACTTGATACCCCATAATAACACGTTTGCCGAAACAAGGCAACGTCCACTTATAACTCGATCGATCAGAGCCCCATTGAAGGATTTATTTTTCCAGTCTTGCTCTTTCTATACCCTTTTTTTTTATATACATACAATACTTGTTTTTTCCTACCCTTATCCTTTCCCAACTAGCTTTTTCCTCATTCTTTTACTATTACTATCATTACTATACAACCACAACTATTATTATACTACTACCACTATAATTATACTACTATTATTATTAATACTTTACTATTGTTACTTCGACTATTACTATTACTATTGCTATTATTATTACTATCACTATTACTATTACTAATACTATTATTTTTTTATTATTGTTACTTTGATAATATTGCTATTGCTATTAATATTCTACTACTATTACTATTATTATTTTACTATTGCTATTAAATATATAGGAGAATATACATTTAATCGTATAATTAAAAGAATCTATGTGTGGTTTCGAAATAATTATCGACACGAAACGGCTCGTGTTGCAGAACATCGATATCGTTAATGTGGTTTAATATATCTCTCTCTCTCTCTCTAACTCTCTCACTCTCTTTATCTCTCGGTATGCGATTATAAATTTGGATAAGTAACATGGAAAAATCTATACTCGCGTACTTCATTGAGCGTGAAACGATTACTGATTGTGAATATTATTTTCTCTTGCTATTGTACCTTTTTCTCTCTCTCTCTCTCTCTCTCTCTCTTCATATTTTCCGTGTATTTTTTTTTCTTTTTTTTTCTTTTTCTTTCTTTCTTTCTTTCCACGTACGTTTTATTTTATTTCGTTTATATTATAATTTATGCGTTACATTATCTCGAGCGTAATAGAAAATTCTTTGCGATTGAGTATAATAATGGAGATTGTAATATGTAAATGTTTTAAAAAACAAAGTGAAAGATAAAGTAACCGACGAAGTGTGTTTTATTTGTTCGATTCGTTTCAATTTGTTCAATGTGTTTAACGTATTGGAGATTCAATATTCTTTTTTTGTTAATAAATTAATGATAAACGCGTGATAAGCCATTTAATGAATTTTTTACTATGTTAAAAATGCGATAAATATTCGATCGAAAAAAAAGTCGAAATGAAATACATGGATTAAGAGGAATGAATTGTTTGTTAATTGTATATAATTCGTATTATGAAAGAATGAATGATTTCTCGTTGATGAATTAGTTTTCGAAATGATCTTGTCGGAGAATGGAATTTTAATATATCAGGTTACGTGTGGACGTGTATGCATATGCATGTTAAATATCACATATTATCGATGGAACGCTTAATTAATTCGTATAAAAGTTAGGTTGTTCATGAATTAACCGAATTATATATTTTAACGATAACACATATATATATATATATAAGTATTGATTGAATCTTAAACTTGATATTGCATAAAATAAAAAATGTCTTGTTAGTTATTAGATTTAGGATTAATAAACTTTCGATGGTATTTTCATACTCTCTTTGATATAAAAATATAATATTCTATTTAAACAAATATTAATACAAAGTTAATTTTAAAATCTACGAAACGTCTTAACTTTTAAAAAAAGAAAAGAAAAAATATAATAAATATACTATAATTAAAATTAATATACAAAATTTTATCTTGCACGAAGCATACTTTTGGAAATGATCATGGCGTGCAAATTACGTGCACCACCCTGTAGAAATATTTTTAAAATACGTATATATACATATATATAAAAATGAGATAATTAAATTACTATAAAATATATAAAATATTGTTTAATATATTGACGGTAAAATATTGATTATATTATTTTAAACAGTAAGCAATAATAGTAACAGCTAACGTTGGCACGTTCTGACGTTGCGTGACAAACGACGATGCAAGCGTTAGTTTTCCTCTAGGTTGGTATCATGCTCGTTCGAACCATGAAAGAGACGAGTAAAGTAGACAGGAAAAGGAGTTAGAAAAGGATAGAATATCGCGTATGGTGGCCAGAAGGAAGCAGAAAACAGGACCATCGATCAAATTCCTTTCTAACATCTCTCTCTCTCTCTCTCTCTCTTTCTCTTTCTCTTTATTTTCGCAAAATAAGCTATCATGAAGCGTTAATATAACTTCCACACTCTCCGACTTATATTTTCTTTTTTTTTTTTTCTATCCTAATAATTCAAACAATATTTGATTTTCACCCCATGTAGAATTTTCGCACATATTTTTTTTTCTTTTTTTTTTCTTTCCCCTCCCTGTCCCATATCCGTGATAATAAAAAAAGTAATTAATTTGAAAAAAAAAATTATAATCTACGAGAGAGCTTGCAAAAGATATAATCTCTTCGTGATTTTTATTTATTTAAAGATTTATTCGAATTCGTAGAAATGATATATTATACGTGTGTACATTTTTGTAATAAATAAAATAAACATTTGTCTTTTGATAAAATTAAATAATATATTTAAACGAAAAATACTTATGCGTGTCATTTGGAATTATTTAATTACGTGATACGTTTGAAACAAGAATGTAGAAAAAGTTAATATAAATGGTTTTCTGTATGGAAGGAAAAGTAATTAATTTGTAAAAAACAAAAAAAAATCACGTAAAAACTTTTGATCTATCCTATACGATTAGAAAATTACATTACCCCCCCACCCCCGTGAATAATTATAGTATTAATAATAAAAGTATTATTAAATTCAAATAATTATAATACATTTTTCTCTGTTTTCTATAAAATAATATTGAATTTCTAAAAAATGATATATATATATAATTTTCGAGATAAAAATACGTAAATGGATTATTTGGTATGAACAAAAAGAAAAAAAATTTGTTAATAAAATATTTCTATTAAATAACAAAATCTCACACACACACCCAGTAATAAAACATATTAACTTGATGGATAACATTAATAATTTTAGCCACATGCACTTTATTCAATTATATTTCATTTATATTTCCTCTCTCTCTCTATCTCATCAATTATAATCAAAAATATTTAACAAATTTATATTATTGTATACATTAATAATTTTATATATTATTAA
>NW_014569773.1:130703-132310 GCF_001313835.1 Polistes canadensis | reverse complement strand
ATCAAAATTGTAATTATTTATTTATTTTATTAATTTTCTGTTTCTCAATTATTTTTGTTTCTTATTTCTTCTGTGTTAAGAAGAAAAGTTTTTCTTTCATTTTTTTTTGTTTTAATAACTCGAATCACAATTCAATCATTTTAATTCGTTAATATAAATCTATATTTTGAAATATAATACGGCAAATGGAAGAATTGTTCTCTAGAGATTCAATTAGAAATCGTATTAAAAATCTACCAATAACATTATCGAAAGTTCTTCATTAAGATATTATTTTCTTTCTATGAAAAAGAATGAGAGAGAAAGAGAAAAGGAAGAAATCGTTCGACGATTTAATCCTAAGCCAAAAAGACGATTGGGAAACTTAGAAGAGGTCTGTACTCGAGAAATGCTGACACGGATAAGGAAATGAAATTCGGGTGATAAAGATAGTCCCGATCATTGGCAAAAGTTTTCTTCTCTATTTAACCGATTTTCCTTCCTATCCTTTTTTTTTTCTCCTTATTTTTTTTTTTTTACACAATTATTTAAGCCTCATTATTCTTATCTTAATTATTTTCATCTGAAATCTTAATCGAATACTTAAAACATATATATTATAATATAATATATAATTAATATATTTATATTATCATGTGTGATTTCAATTAATTTATAATTAAACAACAACAAAAAAACAAAAAGAATTATATAATATTGCAATTAATTGCATATAATATAATATATAATATTGCAATTAATTGCATATATTATATATATATTGTAAGATAATAAATGATTTGATGTAATCGCATTATATTTCGTACGAATTGGTAAAATATAAATTGCTAACAAAATGATAAAAATTAGTGTGATTTCTCTTGAAAAAGAAACAAACAAAAAAAAAAAAAATAAAAAAAAGAGAAAAAAAGAAAATAAAATAGTAAAAATATAATCAAGGTAATGTTTTCTCCGAATGAATTTACTCGGCTCAACAACCAAACCAGAAGGAGTATTTTAAAGACAAACGATAAAAAGCGTAAGTAGTCAGACTCTTTCTCTCTCTCTTTCTCTTTCTCTCTTTCTTACAATAAGGGTGTTTTAGAACAAAATGCAATTTTTCTTTAGCGCGGATATATCGAGATCGCGTGCACGTTTGAAAGTAAAGTAAAGTAAAGTAAAGTAAAGCAAAGAAACGTTCGTAGAAAAAGATATGGAATATACTTAAATAAAGGAAAAATAAAGTTCAACGACTAACACGACCTTCGGATAAGTATAAGCGTGACCATTTAAAATTGAGAAAGAGAGAAAAAAAGAAAAGAAAAAAAAAAAAAAAACAACCTGGCTAAAAAAAACTAAGCGAAATATTATCTACTTCCGCAAAACACATAACCGCCGTATACTATCTCATAAATAGAAAATAAATTACACATTCGTCAAATTAGTATAAATAAGTTTCTGTTTCTTTTTTTCTTTACAACATAATCGTTTAAGAAAATAATTAACAATTATTATAATTGTGTATATATAATTATTATGATTAAAAATGATGTATCCTCTTTTTTTTTATTTCTTAACTTAATCATTTCTTTTAAAAATCGTTGATGGTTATTTAAATAAACGATTGA
>NW_014569773.1:125496-128984 GCF_001313835.1 Polistes canadensis | reverse complement strand
TATATATATAATCAATTTATAAAGGTTTATTTTTTTCTGAAAAGAGAATTTAATATAAAAGACAACAACAAAATAACTAAATAAAAGTAACAAATTTACTCGAACGAAAATAATATTACGTAATATCTCATTTAAAAAATGAAATAATAATAACAAATGTAAAATAAAACACACATACACACACACACAAAACTGATCCGTTAAGTATCCTCCCCGTTTTTTCTCTCGAGATAATAAAATGTAATTATATACGTTACAAAATTATTTATCGTTATGCAAAAGCTCCTCCTCTTTTTTCTTTCTTTCTTTCTTTCTTTTTTTCATCGAACATGTAATACAAGGAGAATAGAACGAAAAGAGATAACAATAAAAATCACCCCGCGGGAACAATATTAAAACAGAAAGAGAGAGAGAAGAAAAAAAAGAACAAAAAGAATCTTATTAAAATTACGAAGGAAAGCTGCCCTCCTATCCCTTCCCCCTCCTCCCCACACCCCACCCTGTTCTCCATCATTCCCCATTCCACCGTACCACACCGTAGTTTGGGTGGTTCTATGAGATTCTCTTTCGCAATAAGCAAGGCAGGTAGCAACGATGGGGAAACGATGGGAACGATGGCAAAAATAATGGCGCTACCGGCTACATAATTTCCCATAGATAAGCAAGCGTGAACCTAGGAGAGTTACTGGAATGTGTCTCCCTATCAGACGTTGGCTGTTATTAAATATGGCGTTGGAAATACCACGACATGGTGTAATTCATTACCGAGAAGAGAAGTACAACAACATTGTCGTCACGTAACCAAACAAAATGATAAAGACAGAAATTTAGTAAAAGAGATTAAAAGAATGAAAGAGAGAGAGAGAGAGAGAGAGAGAGAGAGAGAGAGACTTATGGGAGAATACAAAAAAAATTTTGTGTGTGTATGAGTGTGAAAAAAGCAAATGAAATTAAGATAATGTATTAGAGATAGAAAGAAATTCATAGAAAATGTACTCATAGGTTGAGTGATAAAGAAAGAACGATAAAAAGTGTGTGGGTGTGTGTGAAAGAACAACAATCAGTATAATCCTTGTTTCCTCTTAATGGTTTTTTTTTTGTCGAGAAAATATCGAAGGAAGGAAGAGTATTAGAGTAAAAAAATAAGAATGATAGAATATTAAGCAAATTTGATTTCATAGAAGAAGTATCATTAGTATTACTATGAAAATAAATTATGTATGAATGTATAATGAAATATTTCATTTGTTATAAGAAAATATTTATATATTTAATGGTAAGTATTTTGAGTTAATTGAGAGATAGAATGATTTATAATATTAAATACTGAATTAATGATATTTTTTATATCTATAAATATTATATTAAATGGAACATTATTTGTTGTTCTTTTTTATTTATGAAATTTATGAAACCATAGAATATTGTATTTTTTTATATATTATACTATTAATATTTCAGATATATATGATATAACATATATATGAGATAAACCATAGAATATGATATTTTATATATATTGTACTATTATTATTTCAGATATATTTTAAATACTTATTTTTACTAGAGAAAAATTGTCGAATGACGAATATACAGTTATTAACAAATACAATGCGAGCATATCTATTTATTAAACAACCATTCGCGATATAAATCATATTAAAACGTGACAAAATTTTTAAATACGTATACCAAACAAACATTTCCTCTCCCTTTTTTTCCATTTCTGTTTATTTTAAATTACAAATACGTGTATGTTTGTTGTACGATATAAATCATATTTAAAAATATATAAATTTTGAAATATGTATAGTTTATATAAGAGCATTCTCTCTTTTTTTTTTTTTAAATTATAAATAAACATATATGTGTACATATATTTGTGTGTAAAATTATTAATATAATTCGTGATACAAATTATATTAAAATGTAAGAATTGGCATTACTATAATCTCATGTTATATTAAATAATAGAAAATTACCATATATTTCATTAAAAAAATAATATTATAAATTATTAAATAAAATATATATTCACACATGATCGAGATTATATTATTGGCTGTTACAATTTCATAATATTCAGGAATTTTAATTTGACAAAACAATTTGTTGATACAAAATTGATATATTCGAATGAAAAATAAAATGATATAAAGAATTTCGTTAATTAATTTTCTACATTGATTTTGAAAAAAAAAGTACGATAAAACCGAATGAATTAACCGGAAAATCCCGAAGGCTTATACGAAGAGAACGATAGACACCATGGATGACGGATGTTGATGGATGAAGGATGAAGATTATTAAGAAACGGAAGCTGCGAAACGATGCTGAACGAAAAAAGAATAAAAGGAAGGAGACTTCGATTTGCATCGAAAATCTCTCGGGAAAATATTCCTCCTTAGGATTAGAAGAAAAAAAGAAAAAGGAAAAGAAAAGAAAAGAAAAGAGAGAGAAGAAAAAGAAAACCAAAAAAATTACAAATTAAAATAATATAAACAAATACATAATGGAAGAAAATTTTCAAATATATTTCTCTATTTTACGAATACAAATTTATATTAACGCTCGTATATAAAAAAAAATATCCAATTGCAATAATTTCCGATGATATTATTTTAACAAATAAGAAATATATCTCATTTTAAAAAGTCACACATCGTTTAAATATAAAAGAAAATATATATAGGATAAAATATATATAACTCGTTCACCCTTATAAAGAAAGAAACAAACAAAAAAGAAAAACACACCCTAGTCCAAGAAAATGAAGAAAGAAAAACAAATTTTTACTCGTTCATTCTTTTTTTTTTTCTGTTCCTTTCTCTAGAACAAAAAAAAAAACTCGATAAAAGTTTAACGACCAAAGTAGAAAGAATATAAAAACTTTTTCTTTCATCAACAAAATTTCCCAACCCTATCTCTCTCTCTCTCTCTCTGTTTTCCCCTAAGAAAATCTGATCTTGAATTTTGGGTGGGGAGTAGTAGTAAGGATGGGGGGAGGGGGGGTTTGGGATCGAATAAATGCACCTGTCGCAGTCACAAAGCGTGAAAGTGATTAGCAAGCAAACGAAAACTCTCTGGTTGTGCCTAGAGTGCAATCACAGAAACATGGCAAGAAAATAAAAAGAAAAGAAGACAAGAATTTCTAAGAAATAAAGAAAGAAAGAAAGAAGATAAAGATGGTATACTAGAAAAAGAAAAATAAAAAGAAAGAGAGAGGATTAGGGGTGGAAGGGTTTGGAAAGAATAGAAAGGGAAAACTGAACTTCTTGGATAGTAATTCCTGACTCGACTCAACGATGCCAAGTTTCCGAGTTTTTGGTATGGGGGGGGGGAGGAGGTTTGAAGGTTTCCCAATTAACCCTACATGGTTGCTCACCCTTCCTCCCTCTCTCTAAGGATCCCTTAGCAAACCTTATCTCAATCTATCCCTAACTATCATTTACTCTTCTTCCTTTTTTTTTTGTTTTTCTGTTTTTTTT
>NW_014569773.1:116236-124746 GCF_001313835.1 Polistes canadensis | reverse complement strand
ATATAAAATGAATATATTATGAATAATATAAAATATTATAATATAAAATATATTATATATTTATATTCTTCTCAATAAATCAGTCACAGGACAACCAATCGTCAATCTAGATTCGTAAAAATTTACGTACACATTACGTTTATTTTATGTTATGATTTTTTTTTTTTTTTTTCACATCCACCTACACCCATCCACGATTCTAACTACGAAAAAATTTAAATTACAATAAAAATAAAAAGTCCCTCGTTCACTGTCCTCACCCCAAATGTTGCACATTTTATCACGTGCCACGAATACGTTCCGATCGTTCACCCCCCCCTTCCCCCTTCCCCCCATCAAACCCCTTCACCCTTTCTCTCTTTTTCCCCTTTAACACTTTTTTCAAACATTTTTCGCTTAATTTGAATACCAACAACAACAACAATAATAATAATAATAATAAACAAAAATATATCGTTATAGAAATAAATTTGTTTTTATCATGGTAAAAATTCTGGACACGTAATTGGATCCCTTAATTATCTTGTCCTCGCTTTGGATATTATCTCAGACCCGACCACCTCCCCCTCACCCCTCCCCATCAACCCTGTTCTCTTTTTTCAACCTTCGCCAACATTATCAAGACAACGTTCTCATACCCATCCCTATTTAAGAGGTTGGAAATATTTTTTCTTGCTAAATCGGTGAACCCCAGAGAAAACGTGTACCTATACTCTTCGAATTTATCATCGTACTTAAGCTCTACGTCAAGAAAGAAATAAATAAAAATAAAAAGAAGAAGAAGAAGAAGAAGAAGATATAAGTGTAGAAATACTTGGTGTCCCATAAGTAGCATCATCCAAAGAAAAAACAAATTATTATTTGCGAATAAAAATGAATATTACTATTTATTCAAACGAATTAAGAATAATTTGTTACTTATGATAGAATCTGAGTATGCAATTAAAGAGGTGTTTGTTTAACGAAAAAAAATATAATTTAGGATACTTCAGACAATTGTACAAAAAGAAAAAAATTATAAAATTGTATGATTATATTCGATTAAGTAAAATGACACATTGTATTTTTGTGATGATCTATATAGTAACATAAAAAAAAAAATAGAAGATTGGTGATAGTCAGGACACTGAAGTAGAACTTGTAACCCAGTTCGTATTTCCGATCTCGTTTTCGTTTCTTTATTTAATTTTTATTCTTTGTCTTTCTTTCTTCCTTTTGATCTATCTATCTATCTATCTATCTATCCATCCATCTATCCATCTTTTTCTATCTCATGGGAGTCTCGCTTCATTACTCTCCCTATCCGCGGTGGGATAAATATTATGAAGACAAAAGATTCCGGGTTGTCCGTAAAATATGGCAAGAAAAGTTTTCTACGTATTTGTAAATATATATCTATATATATATATACACACACACACACACACACACACACACAGACACATATATATATATATAAGCTTTAGCTTGTCCTATGTGTCTATATATATATATATCTGTATACGTATATGAGTGTAAGTATGTGTTGAGAGGTAGTTGTCCGTGCAAAGAGTTCAGGGTATACAAGAGGGGGAAGGGGGTGTTAGAAGGGTGGACGTGATAAATTCGTGCTACCCCTTAGCACCGGACGATCTCTCGCTTTGCAGTACCTCACGATAATGTGCTTCCTTAATTATTTATCTTGCGAGACAGCCTTGTTCCCTACCACTAGTGGCTCATGCTCCTGCTGCTTCTGTTCTTGCTTCTACTACTACTATTACTACTGCTGCTGGTGCTGCTGGTGCTGGTGTTATTGTTATTACTATAATATAAGCCAGAAAATATTTTCTTATCATTTTATTTAATGCATTATCATATCTATTAATTTAACCATTATATTTATTATTTTTATATATATTTGTTTTTATTATATTTATTATTATATTATTATTTTTATATATTATATGTGTGTGCTCTTGCATATTATATAAGATTTATTAAGATTTTTTTATTGTGAACGTATACATGTATTATGTATGTGTATGTGTGTGTGTAGAATTTGAGAAACTTTTCAAAGGAATATTAGAGATTGCAATATTGTAAATTGTACAAATTTGTTAATTCTTGGAAAAGTTTTGTGTAAATATTTTTTATACTAAGAGTGAATAGATTTAAATGACTCTTATATTCAATTAATTTGACAAAAATAAAATAAGAAATTAAATATAAATCTTTAATTATCGAAACACTTACAATAATAATAATAATAATAATGAAAATATATATGATCATATATCAATATAAAAATAAAATCACGTATCTAAAGAATACATAGAATGAAAATATTAGAATTAAATTAAGAAATATATAATAAGTTTCAATAGGATAGTAGATATAAAAAAAATATGATGCGTGTGTATGTGTGTATTAGAGAAAAAAAAAAGAGAGAGAAAGAAGAAGAATAAAAAGCTTTGAAGCAGAGGATAAAAGCGAACGAAATATTGGAATTCCTCGACAGAAAAGTTAAATCGTGTATCGTAGAAATAAATAAATAAAAAGATAAAAAGAAAAAAAAAGAAGAAGAAGAAAGAAAAAAAGAAAGAAATGGAAGACGTTAGGAAAGGTGTCCTTGAGATATTCTCAGGCTAGAGCTTTTCCAGATTCTCGAAACTCCTTTCGTAGCAATAAATTCCGATCAGCCGATTAATCCATGGTTTGTTCTTACCTACGCTCCCAAAGCTTTCACCCGAGGACAATGAAGTTCGATTAGGTTCCGACGTAGCTCCTATTTTTTCGAGGTTCTTTCTGCCTCGAAGCTACCCACGAGAAGAAAGACAGAGAGAAAGGGATAAGGGAAAGATTTAATGAGTTTCGGGATAAACCAGATTTTTCTTTTTCTTTTTTTTTTATCTTGTTTCTGTTTCTTTTTGGTTCTTGGTTTTTTTTGGTTTTTTTTTTTTTACAATACATTTACCACACGAATACTTATAAAAAAAAACATACGATTTTTTTTCTTTTCTTATCTTTCACAATTATTATGCTTACATTTTTTAAGAACTGTAAACCAGTTGTAAATAATTGTATATAGAATTTATTCGTATAAATATAAAAATTAATTGATCGATCGATTCAAAAATGATTGGGGGAGAAAAAAAAGAAAACACGTATGAAAGAATTGTAAAAAAATAAAAAACAAAATCAATTGCCACAATCATTTCGAAAAATCGACCTTGTGTAACACGTTTCTAGCAACTTCAAAAGATACACCCATTTTCTCTTCTGATCCCTTTCCCACCCCCTCACCCCTATCCCACCCACCAACCTACAACCTCTATCTCGCTCTTTCCCTCTCTTTTTTTTTTCCTTTTTTAATATTTCTCTATTTCTATTTTTCTTTATCCTTTTTTCTCGCACTCGTATTCCGCGAAATACGCGAAATACGTGAAATACGTAAAACGACGCATCAAAGAATTCCATGAATTTTTTGGTTCCGTTGCAAGAGAGGGTTGGTTGAGAGAGGGTGGAGTGTTCACCACGTGAGAGCTATCACCCATACGTACATACGTTCCAGTATACACATATACACACTAACACACACAAAATACGTAGACCAATTTTTATCCAGCATGCGTTATAACGAACGTTGCCAACTCGTTCGTTCTCATTTTGAGACTGTGCAGCCAGCCCAATAGAAGACTTTTCCAACGAATTCGTTTGATATTGGCCAATGTATTATTGAGTATATAAGTTTAAATATCGTTTTTTTTTGTTAGATATACATACATGGTAAGATGATCAATTGTATTATAGATAATTATCGAATTTATTATTGTCTTTGATCGAATGAAATCAAAACTAAACGTTTTAAACCAAATTTTTCGATCTGCCCAATTTTCCTTAAGACACATTTATTTATCATTTTATTTCTTTGCATGAGTATAACAACTAATCGATTTATTATTACTTTTTGTTATATAAAAGAGAGAGTGAGTAATGAAAGAAATGAAGTTGTATAACTATAGCAGATTTTTATTTAACAATTTAAAAGTATCATACTCTCCGTTTTTTGTTAATTCAATCGTTTTTCAATCTAATTGTCACACAGACACATATACGAACATTATTTTTTTCTATTTTATCCCTATTGTTTTTCGAAACGATAAAAGTATATTTCTTTTTTCTTTCCATTTTTTTTTTTCACGAATATATCTCATTGATAGAATTATCAAATAATCTTATTCTTTAAAAAATAAAAAGTATTTCAAGATTTATGGGGTGAGGGTGCGGGTGGGGAGNCATTATTTTATTTAAATAATATTTAACAATTTTATCTAAGATCGTGTCGAACAATTAAATTACATTTCAAAATAAGTCAAACAAATTTACTTATTATTAAAAGAATCTCGTTTAAACGAATTAAAGAACAAAAGAAAAGAAATAAGTCAAGAAAGAAAGAAAGAAAGAAAGAAAGAAAGAGAGTAGGCAAGGGCAAGGGGTTAGGGTTCAAAAGTCAGGGATAGTTTTTCGTGATACGTCAAACTCGGATGACAAATCTCTCTTTTACGTTCATTCCAGAAGAAATTTCTTAGCTCTTCCTACAACTCTTCTTCCTTTTCTTTCGTGGTCTCGTTCCCATTGCTTTTTCACCCTTTGTATTTCCACCTCCTTCCCCTGACCCATCCCCCCACATTCCCCTTATCACTATCTTACTCACCCACTTCTCTTTCTCTCTTTAAATCTTTTCGTACCGGTCACTGGTCTCGTAAGTTCAATCGAAACCCTATTATGATTAATGACATCCTCTATGTAACCTAAGTAACCCCCCCCCTCMCCCCCCCAACCCGCCCCATCAACCCCACGACCGTCTACTTCTTTCTACTTTACCCTTTTGTTTTTCCCAAAGCTGGGAATTATCGACTGGTAGGAACTTTTTTCTTTTTTTTTTTTCTTTTTTTTCTGTTGTCTTCTTTTTTTATTTGATTTTTTTTGTTTTATTTAGCAAAGAAAATACAAAGAAACCGATTAACGAAAACTCCAACGACGATTCTTTACAACATCGATCGAATTTAATCTTTCTCTTACACACACACACACACATACTTCTTTTCTTTCTCTCTTTATGTGTGTGTATATATACAGGTATATGTACAAGGTGACTAATTGAAACTATTACTCGAAGTAACTTCTACGAAATTACCATTAGAAAGGAAATTTAAGTGAGCTTATAATACATTACATTAATTTGAGCAGATAAATAATGAAGAGGTATAATATTAAAGGTGGCCATGTTTTAATTGTTACATAAAATGAAATATTATTCAATACTGGTATTACAAATGAAGAAACTTTTGTTGAAAAATTGAGAGAAATATTGGTTTGAATATATATATTCAAGTAGAGTGGTTCGTTCACTTTGTTAAATTGTTCAAAGCTAACGTGATTTCCCAGAAATTGTTAAACTTTGAATATTTTTAAAAAAGAAATTATTAGAAGTTTCATTTATAAAATAAAAAGAACAATAAACAAGTATTAATATTGTTATTTGGTTAAAAGTAATAATACAATTTAAATAAACAGTGATTATATTATCCATTTAAATTGTTACACACAAAGACGACTTATTCAATAAATAATCATTTTAAAAATAAAAACGTGAATACTTGTTATCGTAAATTAAGTGAAAATTATTTGTTAGAAAATAATATTCGATATTCTCCTTATAATGCTTTTCCTAAAATTGAATTTTCTTTAAAAAGAAGCCATCAAATTTAGAGATATAAGTTTGGTTTTTTTCTTTTGAATGTGAAATTAAATTGTAAAACGTTGAATCAAAATTTTCTAGTATAGGAAAAAGAAAGAAACATTCATTTCCTCATTGGATTTTCTCCATTTCCAGCAACACTTTCGTAACAAAGCATTCTCTGACCACTGATTGATGAATTAGCACAGTAATCCTCTTTTGTTGTGTTTCTCGATCACAGGACACCTCTACTTTACTTGTCTAAACTTTCGATTTTAAATCGTAAATCGTTTCTCGATCTATCTTTATACTTAAAACTTGATAATTAAACAATAACGATTTTAAACTCAAATTTACATGTCATTTTTCTTTTTTTCCTTCTTCTTCTTCTTCGTCGTTTAAAACATTTTTATATATTTCTATGAACAAATGTTGTATGAAATAATTTGAAATTGAACAATTTTCAAATGAAACAAGAAACGAATATTTATTGAAATAATAAATCACGTTTAAATAACGAGAAAATTATTTTCAATAAATATTTATAAATTAATGATAATAATAATTCATTGATTGTGATAGTTTGAACAACTATGAAAAAGATTATTATAGTCTGTAAGTTTCATATAACGTGATCAATAATTTTTAATCACTCCATAAACTCTCTTCTACCATCAAATAATATTAATTGTACTATAAAAAATGTTTAATCGGTATCATTATCGATTTCCATTAAATAAAACTTTTTACGGGGACCATTTTAATCATTGAAGCATCAATTAATTATACTTCATTTATATAACCGCATATATATATATACCGTAATTAAAAGTATTTCAATTATTTACTTAAAATATATTATGACAATTTTTTCTATTCAATGATGTTACAATTAGAAATTTAAATATTGTGTAATGGGAAACGTATGAAATTGTCTCGATTTTTTTTCTAAAATAAAAATAAACATTTTCCTAGAGAGAAAAAAAAAACATATAAAAAACAATAAAAACACTCGAATGAAAACCACCGAGCGTCCTCTTGAAAAAAAAAAAAAAAACAAGAAAACAAAAAGGAAGAAAAAAATATATCGAAATAAAAACCAACAATAAAACACGAGAATTTTTGCAAACATATCCCTTTTCTTTTCTGTTTTTTTTTTTTTTCTAAATAGAAATAGAGAAATATAAAAAAATAATAATAAAATGCGAGAGAGAGAGAGAGAGAGAGAGAGAGAAAGAGAGAGAGAGCGCGTGCAAACAATAATCTCCCGGTTGAGAAAAAAATTAATAAAAAGAAAAAAAAAAAGAAAAAAATAATAAAATGCATTCGAAAAAAAAATGTTCCTCTATTTCGAATAGAAAAAGAATTTTAAAAAGGATCCTTTATTATAATAAATAAAAATACAAAATGATTTGTTATATTAAGAAAAATCTATAAAATACATTTATACGATATCATAAAATTGATAATAAAGAAAACAAAGAATAAGTAATAGAAAAAGAAAAGAAAAAGAAAAAAATCGTTCAAGACGTTAATATTATCTCGCGAAGATAAAGTTGATTGTATAAGTAAAATGTGAAATAACACACCTTCTCGTATCCAATTCATATATTTGATATCGAAAGTACTACACTAGTACGATACAGTGGTAGTGTAAATATTGGCTCGTAAGTGGAAGGAGAACGCTGCTCTGAATATCTATGAAGGCAAATAGAATGAAATGTATAACGGGCTGGGAGTAGGTTAGATGTGTACATAACTATGAAACGTGGCACCTACTACTATCCAACCCCCCTTCGATTACCTACTACCCCCTATTCCACTACTATTCCCTTCTCCTATATTTCAACCACAAATCACTATCCTTTTCCCACACTTGGTTAACTAATTTTCACTTTTATTTTTAATGATAAAGGTTCATAGGGAACTTGGACATGAAAATAACTAGAACTTAATTTAATTAAGTTGGACGTTTCGTCCCTTTATTGGGACTTCTTCAGCAATTGGAAATTTTATTTTATTATAAATTTCTTATTACGATACATGCGGTTTATACAATATTCATTTTTAATATTTATTTTTAATAAATTATTTTTCATTATCAGTTTGATTTGAAAATTTAATTTTCTTCTTATACCAAAATTTCTTACTCACCGAATATACTTTTTCTTTCTTTTACAATTGAAAACTCTAACGTAAGAGATTTTATTTGCACACAAATGAAACGTATCCTAGTAGAATAGAATAGAATAGAATCGAATCGTTTTGTCATCCGAGAAAAAAAAAAGAAAAACCTCGGAAAAATTCTTTTTCCCGCAAAAATTCGACAGGACCAATAGTAAGATTCTAGGGAGTTTGATTCTTGATCGGTATCTACTACCAAGAAAGATAAAAAAAAAGAAACCACGAATAAGAAAACGCAAATGTGAACTTGGATCGTTCCCTGATTTCTTTGCCCTCTCCTCCCCTCCTTCTCCCCCACACAAACCGGAATTTTAAGCTGGTGGTAACACGTGTCACCAACTATTGCGACGTTTCATCGTAAAAAAGGGAAGAATTTTGAAAATCCACAAAGTTAGTAATACTTGCACTAGGATTCAATTGCTTTTCTACTTTTCTAATAACTATCATATTCTTTTTTTTTCGTTTCTTTTTTAATATAGAGAAAATAAAATAACAATAATAATAATAATAATGAATAGAAACCCACACACTTACACAAACATTAATGCTTTTCTTTTCCCCCAAGAAGAAGAAGGTTGAATGAAAAGGTGGTGGTGGTGGGGGGGGG
>NW_014569773.1:113741-115207 GCF_001313835.1 Polistes canadensis | reverse complement strand
CCAGCTAGGCAACTCACCCACCCAACCACCCACCCACCCCCGTCCAGATTGCATAAGCCGAGTTTCTTCGTAGAATCTACGAGCCCTTAGTTTTCGTTTAAGGCACTCCAACGACGAGAAAGAAGATTAGACGCTTTACGTTCTTTACAACCTGTCGGCATTCACAAGACTGTCGAGTGTCGTCGGAGAGGGTGCACAAGAACGAGAAAAGAGGGTTGCTTGAGTGAACCAAGGGGTGAAGGGTTTGGAGAAGTTAGTGGAGAATGTGTAGTCAAACGAAGACATACATACACATACACACATATAACGTCTTAGTCGCACATTTTCACACTGTAAAACTACCTTCGGACACGAGCTACCGTTTCCATGCATATCTTAGTAACTTTTCTTTTCTTTCTTTTGCACATACACACACTCATATATATATATATATGTGCTTTAAAATTTTATCTGACACAATGAGATAGTAAGATTGATAATAAGTTGTTTTATTGAAACATTGGTATTGCACGAAATCAATATTTCAGTGAATTTTGTTACTGATTTAAATCTTTATGCATTAAAAGGAAATAAAACAGAGAAAGAAAGAGAGATTATTAAATTTATATATTGAAATATATCTTGTAATTAATTTATTCAACAACGTATATTATGTATAAATATATAATAGTTATATTATTTTTATTTAATTTTATTAAACGAATCGCACACGCGAATAAAAAAAAAAATATATATATATATATATATTGTGTTAAATAAATCATGATATTAAACATTACGAAAAGAAAATGTAAATAATATGACGGATCGTTTTGTTAACGTGAGAAATAAATTGACGGTTATTGCAAAAAAAAAAAAAGAAAAAAAAAGGAAAAAAGAGAAAAAAAAAAAATATATAAAAAGGGAGAAAAAAAGAAGAAAGGTTAACGTAAAAAAGACGATGATGGTTTTCAGATATTGGAACGAGGAAGTTCCCAACGTGTTTTAAAGAAAATCCTTACTCGTTCGCTTTTTCACAGGAAATTCTTTTCGAGCGTGGTAATTTAGAAACGGTCACCAAGGGGATTGTGTTATCGCTAGGGAAACTTTTCTCGCCTTCGGTATATCCCTATTTCCGTTATCGATACTTTTATAGACTGTATTCGACTTCCTAAGATCTTTTATATCTTGCATTAAAATTTGTTCTTATCGTCTCTACTCCATTATCTTTTATTCCACGACTTTTACTTAAACTTTTATTTTAATACAAATATTATTACCACTTCCCCCCCCCTCCCCCTTCCCCTCCCCAAAAAAGTGGTATATTATTTAATATCTAATAAATGTTGTTTATAAACTAACATATTATAAGTTTCTTTTTTATCAAATATTTTATATTATAACGATTACAATGAAATTTCTCTTTTGTTTTTAATAATTATTTGGATTTAATATAATTTATCAATTTTATTTTTTTTCAGGAAAAT
>NW_014569773.1:111589-112468 GCF_001313835.1 Polistes canadensis | reverse complement strand
AATAAAGGAAAAGAAGAAGAAGAAGAAAGATGATGAAAAAAAGTAAAAGAAGAAAATGTAGAAGTTGAAGTTAAAGAAGAAGAAAAATAAGGAAGAATTTAATTTGAAAAAAGTAAAGTTTGTTTGGATTGATCGAATACTGAAACGATGAACAGGTGCGTACCAAAGGTTAGGCTACTTTTGTCGAAACTTGTCGATCCGCGAAAGAATTGAACGTACGGGGGGTGAGTTAGCCCACCCCCCCCTACCTTCTAACCCCTCACCAAGCCACTACTTTTTCGAGGACGTTGTAGAAGAGAGAGAAAGAGAATAAAAAAAAGAAAAGGAAGAATAAAAAGAGAAGAAAGGTTGGTAAGTGTAGTCCCAGGGTGACAGTCTTTAAAAACTTTCCAAGCGAGAACAAGTTGGTTGAAAAGCCGACCTCGGCATTTCCTCTTTCCTCCATTCTATTGGCTAACCGGGCAAGGGCATAACTAGGGTGGAGGAGGAGGAGGAAAGGGGAAAGGGTTAGCAACAATGCAACGCTTTAAATTAGAACGTATTACAGAGGTGAGTCCTGGTCAAGAGAAAAGCTCGTGAATGTATATGTGTGAGTAAGTAAATGAATGAATGAATGAATGAAAGAGAGAGAAAGAAAGAAAGAGGATTCGTGTGTAAGTTAATGAGTTAACAAGAAAGAGAAGCAAAGAGAATATGTGTGTGTGTATGTGGGTGAGTGAGTATGTCAGTGAATTAGACAAAAAGATAAAAGAGAAGAAATAAAGAATGAAAGAATGTGTGTGGGCAAATTAGTTAAAGTGATATATAATAACGAATAATATTCTATTGATAAATAAAATTAAAACTTGACAAAATATGTTTTAATATATGTTAATATAA
>NW_014569773.1:106351-111352 GCF_001313835.1 Polistes canadensis | reverse complement strand
CAAATTAGTTAAAGTGATATATAATAACGAATAATATTCTATTGATAAATAAAATTAAAACTTGACAAAATATGTTTTAATATATGTTAATATAATACGTCTRGGGGCACAAAAAATAATTTAGAAAAGATATAACTAAATAATTGACAAAATATCTTTTAAATAAAATCAAATAAAGAAAGAAAGAATGAAAAAATGTGTATGGACAAATTAGTTAAAGACACACACATATATAATAACGATTAATATTGTACTGATTAGTAAATTTAAAATTTAACAAAATATGTTTTAATATATGTTAATATAATACGTCTAGGAGTAAARTAGTTTASAAAAKATATATTWTAASCAAATARTTGACRAAATATCTTTTAAATAAAATCAAATAAAGAAAGAAAAAATGAAAGAATTTGTGTGAGTCAATTAGTTAAACACATATATAATAACGAATAATATTCTATTGTTTAGTACAATTAAAATTTGACAAAATATGTTTTAATATATGTTAATATAATACGTCTAGGAGTAAAATAGTTTAGAAAAGATATCAAATAAAGAAAGAAAAAATGAAAGAATTTGTGTGAGTCAATTAGTTAAACATATATATAATAACGAATAATATTATATTGATTAGTAAAATTAAAATTTGATCAAATATATTTTATGTATGTAAATATAATACGTCTAGCGGTAAAATAGTTTAAATAGATATATTATAATCAAAAAATTGACGAAATATCTTTTAAATAAAATCATATTTTTTAACTCTGCTTATATATACGTATACATACATATGAATATTTATATTTTATTTGTATAGACCCAACCAAACCTGCTTATACACACACGTATATATATATATATGAATGTTTACATACTTATCGAACGGGAATGGAAATAAAATGAATAATAAAAATGAAAAAAAAAGAAGAGAGAAACAGAGAGAGAAATAAAAAGATGAACGCACAGGTAGAACGATTAAAACGATTTCGAGACGTTTGTTTACAGTTGCCCGGACTTTGACGTCACAAAGATCCCTGTGCACCACGACAAACGTTATGGGGGGGTGAGGGTGTAGGTGTGTGCAATTAAAACCGACAAATATGTTATTTGTTTCCGAAGGTTCAAACTTTTAAGCTCGTTATTTTTTCTACTATTTTTTCTTTTTGGTTTTTTTTTGTAAAGAAAGAAAAAATGAAAAGAAATAAATAAAAAAGAAAAAGAAGAAAAAATATTCCAGCCGGACGAGAAAAACTACTCGTTTTTATTTAAAATAAAAATAATCAGATAAATTTGTATCTATGATAGACAAATTAACCTGTTTTGAAATAAAAATTATATATACCAAAATTTATAATGATCTAATTACTATACATATATGATTTACAAAAAAAAAAAAGAAAAAAAACACACACACAATTTATAATATAATAAATATGTTAATAAATATAACGAGACTAAAGAAAAATAGAAGATTGTAATAATACAAAAAATAAAAATTGGCATTGACACCATAATACAAGAAGCAAAAATAAAAGGATAATTCAAAATGATTAAATATTAAAAATTCTGATATAAAATAAAAACAAACCAAAAAACAGGAACACTTTTCGTTAGGATACCCTTGTTTATATACAATCTATACATACAATCTATACATACATACATACATATATTGTATATTTAAATTATATCCTATACATAAAGTTATATAATACAATATGTATGGGAGAGAAGGATGGAACCATTGAGAGAACCTTTTCGACATCGAGTATTCCAAAGCCTATCGATTTCGATGCTTCCGACATCCTCGACTAAACGGAAATTGCATGCGTGTTAGACGACGAGAAGGGGTTATAAATTATCATCGATTATGATTATGCCGATAGTTTTGTTCGCGAACGGATACGATCCTCGTGTTTGACTGATTTCTCACGGCCTCTTACGCTTCACATTATTATTATTATTATTATTATTATTATTATTATTATTGTGATTTTGATTATTATGATAACAATTAATATTATCATTATTACTATTATTATTATTATTATTATTTATATTCTTTAATTGTTTCTTTTATTCTATTTCGTTTAAATCAATATTGTAAATTTGTATCGAAAAATTAATTAATAATTATAATAAATATATATATATATAAATTAAAATTTATACAATAAAAATAAAATACTTTGAGTATTACGGGCGTATATATGTGCATATCAATTTTTTCGATTTTCCTTTTTTCTTTCTGTTTTTATTTTATGTGTGAAAATAGTTAAACATTAATACAAAAATTATTCCAACCCCCTCGGTGATTGCAATCTCGTTAGGCGAGTTTCGTATTCAAAGAGTTAATTAATGTGAAATATTGTTAAAAATATTTTTACAAAAAATTCATAATATAATATTGACGAAATTATTATAAGAATTTGATGACGCGTGAGTCATTATAAATTGATAATTATAGTAAGAGAAATATCATTCTTTATCTTATTCAAGGACGGGTTACGTACGTTCTAAGATGAAAGACGGTAATAAGCGTAAAAGGATTAAATTAGACACTAATGGATCGTGCGCATGACTCACTCATTCCACAAGTCACAAACGTAAACGTTTCGCATGGTTGATGGAGTATGAAACGACGTGATCTCTCTTCATTGTTTATTTATTCCTATTTGACGATAAGAGAACGTTAATGTCATCACGAATATACAACGAGAGAGAGAAAGAGAGAAGCTTTAAGTATATGCAAATATTTTAATTGAAATAATTTTTTCTATCGAAGAAACACCCCCCCCCACCCCACCCACCCTTTCTGCCAAAATGAAAATATTTAAAATTCTTTTATTAAAATAATAAAATAGAATTATATATACAATTCATTTCAATTCGGTGTGCAATTTAATAAAAAAAAAAAAAGAAATCATTTGGATTGTATACGAAGTTTCAATTATTTGAACAAAAATCAAATTAGATGATCAACGATCTCAAATGGTTGACGAGAAAACTGAATTTTCTTAGTCGAAAATGTATGTAAACGACGAAAATAAAGATCATGAGTTAGAAAAAATTTTCTACTATATCAAAGTTCGTTTGTTTGTTTCTAAAATATGCACACATTCACAAAAATACAAATGCAGATATAAGTATATTTACAAATACAAATATATACCAAAACGAATTCGCAAATATTCACGAAATATTATAATACAAATAAACAGTTATGCATAATAAAATAAATGCACGAATGCATAAACACCATACATCTTAAGACAAATATATACAGTTATATATTATATCATAAATATATTATATATACAAGCGCAAATTAACCAAACAATAATGTAACAAAATTAATACACAGGTATATACAAAAATATAACGCACTCAAATTAATACACGCACACAAATGTATAATAACAATACACCTAAAACTAATTACACGAATATACGCACAAAAAAAATACGTATATTTCAAAATACAAATACACAGAAAGAGGGGAATAAAAGAGGTAGTGTATTTTCTTCTTGTTACTTTGGTAAGAATACTCCGATTCGTATTTTCTCTCTCTCTCTCTCTCTCTCTCTCTCTCTCTCTCTCTCTCTCTCTCTCAATAGTCTTTGGTTAAGCCTTGAGCTTTTAGCATCCGACTATGGCGATTACCATTTACGAGGGTGATTAGCGTTATTGTCCTTATTAATACGGCTTATTCTGCACGACGGTCTGCTTTTCAAGTAGAAAGTAAAGAAAGAGAGAGAGAGAGAGAGAGAGAGAGATGGAAAAGTAGAAGGGGTTAGTAAAAGTGAGAGAGAAGGAATTAGGAAACACCCTTCGAAAGTTTTCACGAGGACTCGAAATTCTCCTTCTAATCTGTTCGTTCGTTTGTTTGTTCGTTGGTTCGTTTCAACGAACGTTGAAATTTTCCACGAGCATGTAACGTGGCTTTGCTGCTCGTGCAGTGTTACAATTAATTCCAAAGTTTTTCTCTCCATCTTCTTTTATTCTTCTATAAGATTATTTTGAATATCAAATAATTAACGTATGATCGTTTCATCAAGAAACACATTTGTTATTCATTGTTTTGAACGTTAAGAAGAATTTTAGTTTTGTGATAAAAACGAGTATAGGTATATTTGTAGATATACTTTTAAGTTCGTATTGTTTTTTCTTGTTCAATCCTTTTGTGTAAAATATTCGTCGAAAGGAAAACAAGAAAGAAAAAAAAAAACAGAAAAAGAAAATGTTCACACATACAATATATAAATTATACTTGTATCGGAAACCCTCTCAAATCCCGAAAGGGACGGGGAATATAAATAAATAAAAATATTAATTATACAAAATAATAATCGCAAATGTTAAATAATTTATTCCCCGTACAACATATAATAACAAACACTAACCCCTTTTCAACCCTAATATTTTTTAATAAAGATACGAAAGCAAAACTATAGGATAATAATAGCAAAGATAAATTTCATTGACTTAATCACCATTATTTACAAACAACAACAACAACTAACAACGAAATGTGAATATACGTGTATATGCGTGTGAGAATGAATACTTATATACACACACACAGAGACAGACACACAAACACACAAACTGATTGTTAAGAGAAAAATAAAAAGAAAGAAATAAATAAAGAAAAAGAAATCGGTGAAAAATACGTGGTCTCTCTCGGTTGTGCTCGTTCGCAACTATAGCTTTTCTACGACAAAAGAATCAAGAGAGACGTAAGAGAAGAGAACGGTGCAGGCTGTTCATCATTCCGCTAAGCCACCAACACCACCCCATTACTGTATCCACCATCATCCCCCCCCCTTCACCCACCATTGCATTCTCGACCGCAAATCGCGGTCACTCGTTGTGCTTAAAAACACCTTTCTCTATTTCTTTCTCTCTTTATTTATACTTATACATATATACATATATATGTTACTCACATTTTGTATTCACTCAAATACATACAACTATATATATATATATATATA
>NW_014569773.1:104418-106261 GCF_001313835.1 Polistes canadensis | reverse complement strand
ATATATATATATATATATATATATATACATATATGTTTGTGTGTTACTCTATCTTTCTCTCTCTCTTTATGTATATTTTATTCATTCTTTCTTTATTCTCATTTATCTTTCTCTTTCTCTTCTTCTCTCTTTCTTTTTGACTATTTGTCTTCTCTCTCATTGTTTATACGATATATACGTGTTTCGTATATACCTATCTTTCTCTCTCTCTCTCTCTATTTATCTCTATCCCTTTTTCTCTATCCATCTATCTCTTTATCCTTCTCTTTATTTTGTACCCTTTTTCTCCTTACTTTATTCTTTCTATTCACTCGGAAAGAGGTGCAGGGAGGGATAGGGGGAGGAATTGTGATGACTTCGTCGCTTCTTTTCAGCACTAAATTTTCTTACCCTTTTCTTCCCTTTTCGATTTGTAAGAAACTTTGGAGATAATAAAAAATAGAAAATAAAACATAATAAGAGTAAAAAGAAAAAAAGGGAACGATTAAATTGAGAGATGTCCCCATAATATATTATTAATAATTTTCCATAATTATTTTATGACTTTACCAACTATCAAAAGAATAATCACAAATACGACTACGTTCACATATAAAAATCATAAAACCTTATTCGTTTACCCTCGTTTTTCCTTCCTCTATCTTTTTCCTTTTTTTTTTTTTTTTTCAAAAATATTACCAAAAACACCCTTGTACACTAAGTCAAGCAGATAGAAAGAGAGAGAGAGAGTTAAAATAACACGAAAGCCACGGATGAACCCTTGTCTTATCGTTCTAACCGCTCGTATCCCTTATACATGCTCGTTCATTGCTATACCGGGTGTACGATAAAACCGTACACCTCAAAAGACCCTCTCAGGATTTCTCTTGACTATATTTATGCGATAACGTTACACACACACACACACACATATTCAATAAACACCGAAACACCATACCTTTCCCTATTCACAAATACGCACAAACTCTCTCTACAAACATACAAATATTATATTTATTATTAGATACTAAAAGAGATTATCTATTAGATATTATTAAAAAAATAAACTTAATTATATAAAAAAACGAAATGTAACAAAACAAATAAAAAAAAATTATATTGCAAATGAGGAAAAAAAAATGAATGCAATATTACGAAAGGTCGGATAAGAAATGGGTCGAAGATATTAAAAGGTAATTCGAGGATTGATGTAGAAGAGGAGAAACTAGGAATTGGAATGAGAGTAGGAGTGGTGGAAGGGTTATGGGGGTTTACGAGGAGAGATGAACGAACCACAACTTCCGTCAAATCGTTCCGTCGCCCCGTTGCGGGAAATCCGGATAAACCCGATTTCCTGCAAACGTTCCACCCTCCTCGGCCACTTCGGTACACCCATTTTCCCTCCTAACAACCCCCACCTACCCCCCTCACCCCTACCCAACCTTCGAAGAAGTCACGAGAGCATCGAGAAGGACGACTAATATGTAATCCGGTTCCAATATCCTTCCCGATCCCTGCAAACGTCACTTTATAACATTCGCTTTCGAAATTCATCTAACCTTTTCTTTTATTTAAGAAAAATCAAGAAAAAGAAAATAAGAATTAATGATGAAAATTAATATTTACTGTTAGATAAAATAATAAAGTATTCTGGATATATTTTTAATACGATTTTTTTATATACAATTTGTAGCTGTAAAAATTATTTCAATATATTATAATATATAATTTATTTTATGATTTAATATTTGAATAATTGAATATTTGAATATTTGATTATATTAAATCAAACAAATTTATTGTAACACGAAATAATAATAAGATACAGAGATTTTATTTTTTTTTTTCATTATATAATCTGTAA
>NW_014569773.1:96185-103477 GCF_001313835.1 Polistes canadensis | reverse complement strand
ATAAATATAATTATAATAATAATTTGATTTTTAATGTTTCCTCGTTAAAATAAAATGTCACGGTAATGGAAAATGTTGGCATATCAATCTGCAAGTTACAAGAAAAGAAAAAAAAGAAAATAAAAAGAAGAAGAAGAAGAAGAAGATGGAAAAGTGAGAAAATGATGGTCAAGTTATAAAAGTTATATTTCGTAGGTACCTTTCTAAAAAAGTTGGGAACGGTTCGTGCCGCTGTCACTTTTAAGTAAGGATAACCTTACTTACTCTCTAATACTGGTTGCACGATAACTTTACCTGAGAATTCGATGAGAAATTAAGAGAGAAAAAAAAAAATGAAAGAAAGTTTGTAATAAAAATATGTCGCTTGTGTTGCAAGCAAAAGTTTTTGGAAAAATTTACGAATATTTCAAGGCTCGTAAATATTGTTGTCTAAACATTATTATATATTATCCTATAGTTACCATAAAATTATTTTATTTCTTTCGTTCAACGATTTTAATCTTGAAACACATATTTAATTTTACAATAAAATCTTTTTCAAAAGAAAAAATAAAACATAAATAAAAAAAAGATTGAAACGTGTATTCGAAAACATTACCAATCGAATTTGTTTGAACTAGTTGAACAATTTGAAGGAATTTCTTTATCTCAGGTCATGCCTCTTCTTCGACTCTTCGTGTAAGTAGAAAAGACATAAAAAAAAGAAATAAGACAAAGAACGAATCCCGGAATTGATCTGATCTAATCATTCTGTATCACGCGATTCCATTCGTACACCATTCGTACACCATTCGTACACCATACCTCTTTTTCCCCCATTTGCTTCACTTTCTCTCTTCGTCTCATTTGTAAAACGTTCCATCACTGATAGGAGGAAAGGATTGATTCTTTAAAATTATACGTTAGACTACCTGAATAAATCCACCCATACCACTACCACCATCATCAGTACCACTACTATCACTTTTAAACCAGCCCCTTTTCACGTGTTCATATATTATCCTTAGGGATTATACATTTTCAAGAATTCGTACCCTTCGCCTTTCTGACAAAGAATTATTTCACCGATTCTTATTTATATCTTATAGTCATGATATATACCATTATGATGCATGTCCAATACCCATAAAAATATATTTATTTTCTCACATTATTTATTTATTTATTTATTTATTTATATTAAATATTTATTTTCTCTTCTTACATTCAACAAAATTAAGTAATCCATTAATCCCATATAAAATAATATCAAAATTTCCATCTATCCCCCTATTGAATAACAATTATCATTTTCTAATAATGTTTCCTTATCTTACAGAAAGAAATAAAGAAAGAAGAAGAAAAAACAACTTCGTATGCTTTTCCAGTCCTTCATTAAATACAAAAAAAACAAAAAAGAAAATATTTGTCAAAAGTATCTTTTATTATAAATCATACATACGGTTTAAAACCCCCTCCTATAAAATATATTATTAAGATAAAAAAAAAAGAAAATCTCTCGTTTCATTGTTCCTCTAATAAGTTAAACCCCTCTTCACCTTTTTGTTCCACATTTCCAACTCTTTATTATTTAAACAATCCTTTCTTTGTTATTTTACCTTTGAAGAACCATCATATATATATATATCCTTGTCCCACTTTTCCACTTGTAGTTTTTCCTCCGCTTTTTCATTCTTTCTTTTGTTTTTTTATTCTTTCTGTTTATTTTTTTTACATATTTTTCTTTCTTTTTTTTTAACCCTTTTCTATAGAACAACCACATGTTCCGGGCCCTCCAGTAATATCTCTCTCACTTCATCCCGTTGAACTTTACTTCTGTTTCTTCCTTTTTTAATCTTCTTTCCTTCTCCCCCCCCCCTCTACCACCATCCACCCCTTAACCCCCACTCTCTCACTTTACTTTCTCCTTTTTCTCCTCGAATGGGGGTAAAGGAAAGAACAAAAAAAGAAGAAGAAAAAAAAAAAAGAAAGAAAGGAAGGGATGTATTTTTTTTTTTTTTGCCCGTCTCTCGTGCACCCTTTTCAACGTTGCTTTTGTAGTTTCCGTGCTTTGTACTTTTCTCCCTTGTACAGGATCGGTGAGATTATAAAAATGTCTCCCTGGTTGCATTTTCGTTTCACGTGATTCTCTCTTTTCTTTCTCTCGTCCTCTATCTCTCTCTCTCTCTCTCTCTCTCTCTCTCTCTCTCTCTCTCTCTTACTCTATTTTGTTTTCTTCTTCTTCTTCTTCTATTTCTTTTTTTATTGCAATTGAAATCATTACGAAATTTCATGAAATCAGATTGTCTCGCAGCGAATAGCCAAGTGGCCCAAAAAAGCTCGCACAATTTTCTATTCTTCTCTCTCTCTCTCTCTCTCTCTCTTTCTGACTCTTCCTGTGTGTCTCTCATTTCGTCTTTTTTCCACTTTCATTTTTTTGTATTCTTTAAAAGCCCTCTCCCATGTGCTTTTCTTTGGAGTATACTCGACAAATTCGTGGGGTTTCTCGATTCAAGAAAAAGAAGAAAAAGAAGAAAAAGAAGAAGATGAAGAAATGAAGATAAGAAATCTTGATTATGTTTGTAATAAGAATGAACAATAATAAATAATGTCAACAATAGAAAATAGTTTTTTTAATTCGTGATAATTATTTGAATATATAATATAATACTTTTTTTCTTTCTTTCTTTCTACTTTTTTGTTTCCCCATATAAACGAAATTTCTACGAAACAATAAAAAAAGGAAAAAAAAAAAAAGGAAACGGAAAACGAGAGAACGAATAAGACGGATTTCATTTTTAATAACGCATTTTTTAATAATTCCTTCCTCATAATCGAGTTCACGACCCCATTTTCACTTCCAACAGGATAGTCAAGATTGCAACCATTTTATGCTTCATTTATTAAAGCTTTGCTTTTTGCTTTAATACACTCGCCAGTCGGTAAATTAATTACGTTGAGAGACGTTCCCTTGGATCTTGTATACTGGATTTTATTGTTCACTATTTTCTGAACTATTTGCCCTCTTTTTTTTTCTTCTATTTATTCAATTTCATTTAGGTATAATTAAATCTATATATTTATTAATATTATATATATGTATACGTAATATTAAAAAATATGAAATTACACACGTCAGGTAATTGTGAACAATTCTTTTCCGATCAAAAGTTATATTCCCTTTTCTATTTATTGAAATTATACTTCATTTGGCGCGCGTTTTGGAAAGTGAGGTTAGATGCAACCGAAAAATCGACACCACGAAGTTGTCGATATTTATACGATCCGCGGGAAAATTGAAGTTATTTTTGAGGTTATGTTCGTTTTATATAAAGAAGTATAACTTCTTACGTGCGTACATATATAATTTCAAACATTAATAATATTTTTATTTTTGATACGAGAAATAAGTGAAAATCGATGATCTAAAAATGAATAAAACCATTGGTGGTATTTGATAAACACCAATAAAACTACTTTTCAACAACGTTCAAAATGATAAGCACGACATGCAATTTAATTTACAAATACAAAATATTGAATTGGTTGTTTTAACAATTATATACCATTTTATCTAAAATATAAGTGTACTTTTCTCGCTAATAAATTTACCCAATCTTTTCCCCCTTTAACCCCCTTTTCCTAATTTCTCATTAAGTAAACATTGTAATCAAACATTTCTGAGCTTGGCATCGTGGTTTTTTTTCCTCTCAACCTCCTTGTAACCCACCCCCCCCCCCACCCACCCATCTTAACGTATTTTTTTTTCTTCTTTCAATATTCCATCTCTCTTTTGACCTCCCCCTCCCCCATTCCTGCCCCCTTAAAAACGTCCCCGTGAGAAACGTTCTCTCATCTTCTCTCTCGTTCCTTTTCACAAACCTAAATCTATTTAGTACATTTACACTTTGCTCTCAAGGAAAAGCTCCTTTCCTTTCAGGGAAACGTTTCTCTCATCGTCTCTCTTCGTCGACGACAAAGTTGCTCTGCTCTGGCCTCTCACACCACCAACTTCAACCTCGAATCCTGCTCCTCCACCTCCAACCACCCCATTTTAACCATTCCAACCCTTATCCCTACTTCTTACCTTGCTCTTCCAACCCCCACCCACCTACTCACCGTTCGTTTCACTATTTCTCTCTCTCTCTCTCTCTTTCTCTTTCTTTCTTTTTCTCAGTTCCTGTATATTTCTTCTTTGTCTTTTTCTCTATCTTGTCTTTCAGTCTCTCAACAACGAAGCAATTCCATTTGTAACTGCTTATTTTCTTTATTGTCCTACTGTGCAATCGAGTAGAGTATTAAGTTGGAATGTGTGTGTATATATATATAAGGTGTCTGAGATTTTTTCGTATAAACTTTGTGAAAATGTTGACAAATAAGTAAAGAAAAAAATGTTATACATTTTGAGTAAAACTTAAGTTAGTGCATTTGTTATATTATAAACTGCATAATGGATTGTTTTTGTAAAATTTATTTTGGAAATATTCATTTGATAATGTACATTAATTAACTAATTTTTCAATATTTGTTTCTATTATCAATAGCAATCGAGGTATTCAGGTGGCACGTTTTAAATATCTCACCCGATATATATATATTGGTACTAGATAAAAATGTATTAAATTATTAATATAGTAGTAGTTGTGCGTGGTGTGTGTGTTAAGAAATAAAAGTATTAAGTCGGAATAATGTATATATACGTGTTTGTATTTGTTTGTTTGTGTGTGCAATAAGATACTTAAGGAATTCAAGGAAGAGATCGGATTTTACGAAGTAAGTAGAACTGAACAGTTAATTAATGTTACTCTCTTAGCTATTTAAAGAATTTTTATTTAAATTATTCTCGCGAGAAAAGATTATTACTACGAAATAATATATATTTTTGTAACAATATGAATTATTTAAACAAATTTAATATTTTACGTGTATTTTAATAATCTTATTTATTATGTTGATTGAGAAAAATTTTTCGCAATTTCTAAATAACCCAATATCAAATGTTTTAATATTTGTATATGTTTATGTAATTATACAACATAATACTTAATACTATTATATTGATGTTAACGAATATATTTAACAAATGAGTTAATAAATATATTATAATGATATGAGCTTGTTCAAATTTTTCTAAATGTTCTTTTTGGAATTATGTATTTGTCGTAATTGAGAATAATTGATAATATATGTGTTAATATATAACATGGGTATGTTAAAATTGTTTATGGAAATGTTCATATCAGAATGATCTATTTTAGTTGTAATTAAATTATTGATAATAATTCATACTACACTAGAGGAAAGATTTTCTTTACCATTCAAACAATAGCATGATTTCAGTATTTCGGACTTATGTTAGACTAATCCTCTATTAATAATCGGATTTAACAATTGAATTACGATTACTATTCATCCTTGAAAGATTGATTCGTGGTTCTAATATTGCTCGATGCTAACCACATTTCATAATCGTCAAATAATTAACAATAAATTATATTATTGATTACATCTTAACGAAGAAAAAAAGTTTATTAATTATATTAAATCTAATAAAGATTTCTATCAATTTTTAAAACCCAATTATTAAAGAACTAAACAAGTGCATTTTTAAAATAAAAATATTACTGGATTAAAATATTTACGTTTCTAATAATAATAATTTGCGAATAAAATAATTCTTATAGAATCCATTAGAATTAACATTTTAATTCTGGAATATTTGTAATTGGTATAATTTACATGAATATAAATAATTTGGTTAATAATTTAACAAATGTACGTTTCAATAATTATATATCGCAAACATTACTCAAGTAAAAACTTACGTAAGTTGTTGATTGAAAAACTACAATATAAATTTAGGATGATTTTAGTTTCTCTTACCTGAAACAAATAAATAATAAATTTAAATTAGACATTTGTCTACGAATAAGTACGAATTTAACAAAGTATGATTACTAAGTTATTTAGGTTAAGGTTAAGGTTCTGAATGAGAATGAAATTACTTTTTTCGATATCAAGCATCTTAATATAAACTTGTTTCAAGAGTTATTACGTTAACGACGTAATCCACTCTTTGAAAATTACAAGCTGATCTCAATCGGCTTGATCGGTGCTTTCATAACTCTTAATAATATAGGATTCGTATTTTAAATCGATGATCTACCGATAAAAATAAAATCGATGAAAGATTATTAACATAATTTTATTATCATCATGTTTCTTATATTCTTTTTTTCTTCTTGTTTTTTCAGTATAATTTTATATAATTTAATGTGTGCAATAAGATTCACAATCGCATCTAATTTTACAAAAATTCAATTGACGAATAATCTAACATAGTTTTTTTTATCTAATCGCAACAGTTAACTAATGTGTTACATAAATAATAATGCGTTTAACTTAATTCATTGCGAAACAAAAAAAATTATTGCGATCATTCATTCGTATATTTCACATCCCCCCCAAAAAAAAAAAAAAGATATGATTTAAAAATCAATTTCTCAAAGCATATGAATGAATATTATAAACGTATTAAAAAAAAAAATAATAATAATAAATTGTTTCATTCTACGCTCAAACCGTACCGAAAAAATATATTACACGTACGTATAAAAAAGAAAGAAAAAATAGAAAAATCATTAAAAAAAACAAGAGAGAGAGAGAGGGAAAAATGGCAAAACAAAAAGTCTCATTATCAAACGGTACACCCCCTCCCTCCCTTTCTCCCCACACCCTCAACTGGTTTTAACGTAGGAGACGAAAGTTGTAGCAAAAGGAGAAAGAGGTGAAGCTAAATTTGCAAGGACAAGAGAATAGAAAGAGAAAGAGATAGATAAAGAGAAAAAGTAACGAAATAAAAGAGAAAGAGAGAAAGTGCGAGACAAAGAGTGTGAGAGAGAGAGAGAGAGAGAGAGAGAGAGATAGAGAGAAAAGTGTGGCAATGGCTGCCACGAGTGCCGTACGATTAAATTGAAATTAGTTGCTGAACTTTTTAATTGCAGATTCGATAACGCTACCCTGTTGGGTTACCAGGAAGGGGTTGGTTAAGGGCTGAGAACCGAGATGGTTACAATTTATACGAATACTCTCTCTCTTTCTCTCTTTTATATTATCTTTCTTTGTCCTTCACACACACACACACACACACATATACAAATACATACTTTGCTAATTCAGTAGCTTGAAAGTACGCTTATTATTATTAAACTAATACTACGGATTAACTTCTTGCACCCTTTTTACTCACCACAATCACACCTTTTTACTATGAAACACACCTTTCCTTTCCACCACAACCCCTCCCCTCTCCC
>NW_014569773.1:88324-96070 GCF_001313835.1 Polistes canadensis | reverse complement strand
CCCGCCCCCTTTTATCTCGCGTTCAACAATCCCCCATCTTTATCTTTAAACTATATTCCATCTCTTTCTATCTTTCTGATGCAGCAGTACCAGGCATCAGGTACGATAATCTCTGGTAACGACACAAATCCTACTATCGTGAATTATTCAGAGACTGTTTCCGTTGGAATTTTCGTTTAATGTGCTACGAATTTTAGATTTTACTGATAATATATATATATATAGATATTTTTGTGCACGTGTTTGTGTGTGTGTAATGTGTAGAAATATGTAATTATTATGCAATTGGAATATCAACGAATATTTAACGAATAAATCAATCGTTCGTGTAATTAATTAAGATGATAGTACTTGTTACGATTGTAATACAAACGCGGGATATCAATGGAATTTATTTGGAAATAATTTTGGAAAATAATAATAATCATTTGAATGATTATAATTATGATTTAAGGTTTGATATCGCGAGTATTAGATTATTTCAATGTGAAAATATTTTACATACTTCGAAATGGATAATTAAAATTATTTTTTCTCATTTATTAATTGGAATATTGTATTATAATTTAAAAAGGAATTATTGATGAATTATTTATGATATTCCAATTGGCCACAGATTTAAACGAATAATTCGATTAAATGAATTATTATTGGTTGAAATGATTCGCGAAAGATTAAAATTCATTTTTATTAATCTGACAAAAATTTGTTATAATGTAAGAGAGAACTCAGTTTTGATCCGTCTATTTATCCATTGTACAAATCTCGTACGCTTAAAATGTTCCTATTGAAATTTATTGAATCATATTCATTTGTCTATGTTTTTTTTTTTTCTATTAGCGTATTACCACAGTTCGATAAGTAAATCGATTAATAATTAACAAGATTTATATTATCGAACGAGATATCATTTTTCTTTTTATTTAAAAATTACCATTTATTCATCAAGTAATATTTTATCATTTGAAAATGTAAACGTCATCCCCTCGATGTATATATTTTCATTCGAATATTATTCTAACAATTAAAATACGATCAAAAAAATAAATTTATAAAAATATTTGGCTTTAAAAAATAAAATATATATACCATATATACTTTAAATATCTAATCTTATATAAATAACTACAAAGATTTGGATTTCAAATAAATTCGATTTGTTTTAACGCGATAATATTATCTCAAAAAAAATGTATAATAATTAATATTAAATATCATATATAATATACAATATCTATTAAACAACATCTCATCATTATTTGTTTTTAAACAAATAAAAATAAATTTAATATACACATTTAATATTGATTGACTAATAACAACTGTTAGTAATTCAAAATAATATTATAAAATGGTTGTTTAAACGATTCTAAAAAAAAGAAAAGAGGAAGTGGATTTAGATAAAAGGTTGAGAATTCGATTTGAAGAATACTTTACTGAGTGGCAATATAACGGGTGGTGCGTAGAAGTTTAAAAAGAAAAAGTAAGAAGCACCCTTAGATCATTAGGATGACATTCGGAAAAGGTTTCTTCTCCCAATTGTGCCCTATTCCCCATTCCCCCTTCCCCATCCCTCTCTCACACTCTCGTGAGACTAACCGAGGATGCTTCTCTCTTTGCGTGTGTTAGTGCGTGCATGCGTTCTCCGTTAGACGTGATCGGCAAACGAAGTGTCTCTAAAAAGAAGAATACAGATGTGACGTGAAACTAAATCGATCGAATATTATTCCAACGAATTTGTTCACTCGGAAAACTCTAACTTTCGATTAAATTACTCTGATATAAGACAAAGCAAAAGAGAGAGAAAGAGAGAGAGAGAGAGAGAGAGTCAAATTTTGTCAAAGGTTAAAGAAAAAGAATTAAATACAAAAAAATAAATAAATAACAGAATATTTATGAGAAAAATTAAATATATTTTTCTCATATATTTTTGGATTATTTAATAAAAATATTATTATATTATTATTTCCGTTTAACTTAATTTTTGTATGCACATATATTCTATTTCTTTCTTTTTTTCTTTCTTTTATTCTCTTTTTAAGAGAAAGCGAGATAGAGAAAGAGAGAGTCAAATTTTATCGAAGATTAAAGAAAAAGAATTGAAAAAAATAAATAAATAAATAACAAAATATTTATAAGAAAAATCAAATATATTTTTCTCGTATTTTTGGATTATTTAATACTCATATTTAATATATTATTATTTCCTGTTTTAACTTAATCTTTGTATGCACATATATTCTATTTCCTTCTTTCTTTCTTTCTTCCTTTTTCTTTCACCATTATTCTCTTTTATTTTATTTTATTCCATCCCTAATATTTTTCTCTTTCAACAGTTCACTGACCCAAGCCGACTCGAAATCCGTCCTCGAAGGAAAAGTTAGTAACTTCTTGGTAGCTGTGGGTGGTAAGAAAAAAAACAAAAAAAAAACAAAAAAAAAAAAGAAAAAAAGAAAAGAAGAAGGAAACGCGTAGTAGTGCTGTTCACCGTGATAAAAAGCCGCACGCATAAAGCTACACTCGTAAAACGCGGCTGCGCTCCTAAATTTCGTTAGATCGCGGAAAATTGTTCGCTAGGGAAATACCTTCTAGGAAAACTCTCTCTCTCTCTCTCTCTCTCTCTCTCTCTCTCTCACTCTCTCATTCTTCTCTTTCCTTCTTTTTCCATTGAACTATGACTTCCGGCTATGCTCAAACGATCCCAAACGCAACACTCCTTATCCTTGCAAACTCGAAAGTGTTTTCCATTGATTTCCTACACTTCATTGTATCATATATCTGCACTGCTTCTTATTTTTTTTCTCTTCTTATTTTTATTATATTTATTTTTATGTAATCTCATTCAAATTTTGATTGTCCATCATTCTTTTTTTTTTGACACTGCCTACATTTTTATTATTAATTTTTCTTTTTTTTTTGGGGTTCCTTATCATAAATCGTGTATAGTAGAAAACATTGGTTACACCATTAAAATACAATATATTATATGACGTGTGATCCGATCGAGAGATTAGTTTTATTATTATTAGCTCGGAACAATTTTTTATTCGTTATTATTGTTAATTTTTAATTATTATTATGAGAAAATCTAGTAACAAAATTTTGACAAATGAAAAACAATTAAACTTGTGTCGACATTAATACAATCGATACAACATCAATTTATTATTCTAAATAATAATAACGAAAAATAAAATAACATATATAATATATATAATTAATAATTAAAATATAGAATGTTATATAACCAAAAAAATAAGCACGTTTCAGCCAAGATTACTTTTACTTTCATTTACCTTTTTATTTGTTCTTTTTTTTTTTATTCTCTTTTTCTATTCCCCATTCAAATGATCGAAATGAAACGTCGCGCGTTATTAACGTTAACGATGTTTACAAAAAGAAATCGTATCTTTTAAGGACAAAAAGAAAAAAAAACAAGCTCGCAAAAGAAAATAGTAAAAAAATCAAATCCAAAAGAGCTTTAAAATACGCGAACAAGATAGAAAAAGAGAGAGAGAGAGAGAGAAAGTTTCAAGGCTCGAATGGTTGGAAAAATAAATTGCAGACCATTTAATGGGAATGAATGAAGGAATGATGGAAAGAGGGTAAGGGTAAAAGGGGTACACTGGTGATGCTAGTCGAGAGTTTTAGGGTAGAAATGGGAGTATAGGGACAGAAAGAAGCTAGGCCCTTGATCTGTCCGTCCTTCCGTCCTTCGATCGGTTAGAAAACTCGTGGCTAGTACCATTTGAGTATTTATTTAGGGCTAGAGTGTTTATCCAGCTTTGAAATGGACGTTTGTCGAGAAGAACGAGAGAGATAAAGATAGAATAGTACGAGTAAATGTGTGAGAGTATATATGTGTAACTGTGTGTGTGTGTATGAGAAAGAGACAGGGGTTAATGGTGGGAACGAGGGTGGGGTAAAGGGGGTAAAGGGAGAAATAGAAGAGGATTAGAATGCAGAGGCTGCAGTCTAAGGAAAAGATAGAACCGACGAGAGGAAACAGATAAGTGGATTGATTCCATCGTATTTCAAGTTCTTCGTGCTTGAGAAAAAATAAAAAGAAATGTTAGAAAAGAGGGAGAGAGTAAGAGAGAGGGAGAGAGATATCGAACTTCCTTTTTGTTGTTTGCATTTGCGATAAGATAGGAATTTAAATTCTATCATGACCCCATTTTGTCGGATGATGACAATTTTTGATCATTCCGATTCATTTCGGTTTCAATTCTTATCGATATTTGCAATATAAATATTTGAATATTTATTTACTTTTTCTATTTTTTAATATATATGAATATATACCGAAATACGATAAGTATTATTTCGAAACTTTTCCATTAAAAATTGGTTTGAATTATTTTAAGGATAATTTATTGTATTTCTGAATAATTTTTATTGTCAATCGTTTAAATGATTTTCTATTTTGAAAAATACAAAAATTGTATACGCGAGTATTAAAAATTATTGAAAAAGTTATGACATCCTATTTTTATAGTTACTTACAAATCATAATAAAAAGAAAAAAAAACAAACAATTTATTTTGAGAAAAATTTGTAAATTAATTTCAAAAATTGATTACTCAAAGTTATTACTACTTAAAAAAAATTATGTATAACAATTTTTAAAATAATTCCTATAATCAAAATAATAATTCTTAATTAACAATTTCTTATTATAATACAAAAAAATGCAATAACAATGATAAAACAAATATTACATTATTAATTCTGATTCTATCTCTTTCACAATTTCTTTCTCCTTCATTCAATCAATTCAATTATTCTCAATTTATTTCCAATTCATTCATTCAATAAATTCATAATTCTCTCTTGATCTCACTTTTATTTCTAATTTGCATATATATATATATATATATACCTTGAGTAATCATTCTAATACATCAATCACTTATTATTTCTCTTACCCACAAAAACAAACTCACACAAACACAAACTTACACACACACAAACTTACACACACACAACTTACACACACATACACATAAACATATAACTCTGGACTCGTTTCACGAACAATTAAACTTCCCTAATTGATTTACTTATACTAACAGAATCGAATCTAATCGAATTGAAGTATGTATAATCATAATAATTTCTTCTATCCCTTATTTTTTTCTTTCCTATCATTATCTAACTTCGATCATCGTTATATACTCCACTTCGAATATTCACCGAACCACGTAAGCAAATTCGTACTCTTATCATCTCGATCTTTCATCAACGATTACACATCAACGATCTTACAAGAAAAGAAAAAGGATAGGCAAAAGAAAATGAGAAAAAAAAAGAAAAAAAGAAAAAGAGAGATAGATGGAGAATCAAATCATTCAACAAACCAACAAATCAACCAACCAATAAACCAACAAACTAACAAACCAACTAACCAACCGGCTAACCAGCAACTAACGGTAGCAGGTTTTTTTTTCGTTTATTAAGCGAAAGCCAACCCCCAACAAAAATCCTTTTGTGCCTTAGGGCATAAATGTACGAGTCGGATAAAGAGAAAGATAGAAAATGGAAGGTAGTGAAAGAGAGAGAGAGAGAGAGAGAGAGAGAAAAAGAAAAAAGGTACAAGTAAAATAGGATATCGGATGGTAGAATCGTGTGTCGTTGAAACTCAACCCGCGTGCACGTGCGAACCCCTGAAACAAAAGTACGGTTGGTTATACCAGGCAAACCGTAAGTAGCCATAAATTTTCAACGGTTAATATACCAGTGTTGCACCACTGTAGTACCACATTGTGTTTACCACCCATACACACCCTCTCTCTCTCTCTCTCTCTCTCTCTTTCAACCTTTCTAATTTTATCCCCCCTTCTTCTTCTTTTTTTTTCGTTTTCATTTTCCCTTTTCTTTTTTTTTCTTACCCTTTTCTCTCCTACGTATTATTTTTTCTCTTTTACACGCGTTTATTGTTTCTCTCTCTCTCTCTCTCTCTCTCTCTCTCTCTCTTTCACTCTCTTCGAATCGTTTGTATTACATTTTGACATGTGTGTGTTCGTTCTCTCTCTCTCTCTCTCTCTCTCTCTCTTATTTTTTTTTTATGTCCGACGTATTGTATTTATTTGACTTGTTTTTAAATATTTTTTTTTTTCTAAACGTGTTCGTTACAGTTTTCAATCGTTTTTTGACTTTCACTCTTCGAAAGGGTTTTGAGATATGTTTCTTCTTTTTTTTTTGTTTATATATATATATATATATTTATTTTTTTTTGTTTTTCATTTTTAAATAAAATTTACTCGTCCATCATTCTGTATCTTTCTCATTGTTATTCTGTTTCTTTTTTTCCTACATATATTGTCTATTTTTATGCAATTTTTTTTTTGTCTCCCTTTTTCATTCTTTCCAAGATATTTTTTATCATTTTTTTTTTTTTTTTATTTTCCATTCCCTATCATACTAATTGTTTACTTCTATCTCTACCTCCTCCTCGTACCCCCCACCCCCAACCCCCTCCGCCTCAACCCCACAACCAGTTCCCATACGTTTAGTACTTTTGTAAAATTTGTCGTCTTTCATTTTTGACGATGCATTTATTTTTTAATAAAAATTCTATGCACGTCTCTCCCTCTCTCTCTCTCACCCCCCGCAGCCCCCCCCTCTCTCTCTCTCTCTCTCTCTATTTGTTTCTCTTTCTTCGTTTCCTATATTTTGCACATGTTCAACTTTTTTCTCTCTCTTATTCCCTTTTTTCATAGATATTTTCTATCATTCTCTCTTCCATTTTTTGTCATACGAGTTGTTTGACCTTTATTTTTGTTCCCCTTATAGAAAAGATCTTTATTAATATTTTTCCCTTCCCCCCCACTATTTTTTTCAATACGAATTGTACGCCTATCTCTTTCACAGATGTTGTTGGTTCCTTTTTTCTCTTGGAAATGTTGTTTTTTTTGTTTTGTTATAAAAATTACTTTTTTATCTTTCTCACATAGATACATATCTCTCTCTCTCTCTCTCTTTTTTCTCTCTAATTTACAGTCTTTCTCTTTTTAATGCATACTTTTCACATTCTTCCACTTATTTTATAATATTTTAACCCTTTACTTTCCTTTTCTCACAAAGATATTATTTATTCTTTTTTTTCTTTGACATATACTCCTTCTCTCTCTCTCTCTCTCTCTTTTCAATATAATTTTTCATAGGAAAAAAAAAGAAAACAAAAATATAAGTTTGTCTTTATAACTCATACAAAATAATGGTTAATTAAATAATAATATATCGAATAAAATGTATTTCTTTTTACATTCCTAACACATAAATTTCATTCTTATTTTTTTTGTTTTGTCTCTGTCATAGACACATTCTTTTTATTTAATGAAAAATCCTGTTTTCTTCTTTCTCTCTCTCTCTCTCATATATTAGATTCTTACTAGAATCACATAGTACAATACCAAAGCAGAATAAGCGTCTAATGTAACACAACAGCTACTAGGACGTTAAAAGGGAGACAGAAAGGGGAAAGGAAATGGAAGAAGAAGAAGAAGAAGAAGAAGAAGAAGAAGAAGAAGAAGGGGTGGGCAAGAAGGGGTGGCTGTTATTTCAACGCCCGAATTTAATTTCCTAGTCGACATGGGCAAACCACACCAACCGAATGGTTACCCATACTTACAAGCTCGATAAACCGTATGGGTAAAAACACTAGTTTACTTACTAACATTTCTATATTATATATATATATAATAATAATAATAATAATATATATATATATATATAATTAATATT
>NW_014569773.1:85000-87469 GCF_001313835.1 Polistes canadensis | reverse complement strand
TATTTATGCATAAATAACATTTTTATTCGCAACAAAATATTTCTACGTTACGAAACTTTATTAAAATATTTACACATCGAATCATAAGTAATATTTAATATTTAATATAAAAACAGATTAAATATACGAGTCCATTTATTTTGAAAATTGGCCTAACTCCATTTTTTAAATTTTATTATTATCGTTAGCCAAGTTAGCTGTCAGAAAAAAAATAAATGCATCATATGTAATAATATACGAATAACGTTATAATAATTATTCGATATATAGATTTTAACATTAAATAAATAGACAAAGTAATAAACGAAAAAATTAAAAAGAGAAAAATAATCTATAAGTTATATTATATAACGTAATTGCATAATAATGAAAATTTACAACATTAGATTAAACGTTAAACCCGGACACGCCCGAAATACAACAATAACAAGTTAATTCGAATTTAAACGTGGCAACATTGCTTTCCACGGAAGGTAGTAGTGCATTAAGGGTTGGTGGTCGATCGGAGTGGGGGTGAGGGGGTGAGTATGCTCTCGCTAGGGGGATAGCAATTTAATAAACGCATGCTTATAGCTAACTCGACACTATGCGACTCGTATCTCCCACCTGACCTCAAATCCCAGAGGTGTTCGAGTCTCAGTAGAATTCCTCTAGGAATCACTTTCTAATCCTGGATATAATCTCTGATTCCTTGAGGCAACCAAGTAGAGGTCTTCTAATCCACCTACATACCACCTGCCATATTTCTTGCGTTTCACGGTCTAACAATCTGAACCTGTCATAGGTTTAATGGAATCACAAAAAAGGATATAAATGTTCAATGGATTACCATTCAAAAAATCTAGATATTTATTATTATTATTATTGTTATTGTTGTTGTTGTTGGCATACAATAAATTGTTTTTAGAAATTGCAATAAAAAAAGAAAAGCTATTATAATAGGACAAAGTTCTGATAAAATGAGGAAGAAGAAGAAGATTGTTGTTGTTATTATTATTATTTAATATACAGGGTTTTACGCCTAATTCGATTATCTAAAATTTCTCGCTTATTTCGTACGATAGAAAAAAATATTCTGTTTGAACGCGGCCCCGACATAGTGATTGACCGAATTTTTTTGTTCAACGTCATATTTTTCCAAATTTCAAAGTTACCGTATTTTTTTAATGGGATTGTATATTTTTCTTATAATATTCTTATAACTTATAAATAAACGAATCCAACGATGTGCAATATGTTTATCTTGAAGTTATCTTTTTCCAAGAAAATTGTGAAATGTTTGTCAGTAATTTCAGTACGTGCTCGGAGAAAGGTAAATACAAATACAAGTATAAAATCTTCTCATGTACGCAAGAGACACAATCTTTATTAATAATTTATAAATTGTTAATTATTTAGCAGGTTTTTCCCATCATACGAAAATTTGAAACCATGTAAACTCATGGTATAACATCGTAGTATACCTCAGTGTAAACCACATAGGACTTTTTTCCAACACATAAAACGAGTTTCGATAAAAATTTAATACAAGCCATTTTTTTAGGAGACTCATTCGTTTGCATTCATTTGTTATTAATTATATATGTTTTTATTTAATTATATTAATATTATATACAAGAGAAGTTCTAGAAAATTAATTCCTTTTTATAGTGTTTTTAAATATTATTTTTTTTCTTAAATGAAAATCACTTTACAATTAGTATTATTATTTTGTTTTATATATATTAAGAGAGTTCGGAGTTAATTAAATAATAACGTAGAAGGTAATGTTATAATTAAAAGTATGTAAATTAATTAAAAAAACAAAAAAACCATTAGAAAAGGGATATAAAATTAGTTAAAAGAAATATTAGAGAAAGAGTCAAAGATAAAAGTTTACGTGCATGATAAAAATATACGCGTATATATATATATATAAATGTAATAGTATTAAAAGAATAAAGTAGCATAAGAGAGTCTGAATATGTTAAGTAACCAAAATAAAAAAGGGGATAGAGTATAAAGAGTAGAAAGAAAGAAAGAAAGAAAAAAAAAACAAAAAAAAAAGAAGTAATACGCGTTGCAACACGAGGTTCTTGAAATTCTAAACGAAAATTAATAATACATACTACACTTACATGGAATGTTTGTATGATTACAATCCAAAGTTTTTCATACATAAATGAATAATATTTGTATATGGAATAAAAAAGTAAGAGCACAAAATTAAATTGATTAAGTGTATTGTAAAGAAAAACAAAATAAAATAATATAAATTCATTGACCACAGGAATAAAGTGTTTCGTATCTCTTTTTTAAGCGTGTAAAACAATCTAATAAAAAAAATCCGTATAAAAATCATAAAATAAAAGTAAATAAATGTATAATGTATTAACGAATAAATAACAAATTAAATGTTTTAAAATGTTTTTTCAAACTTTGTCCCCCCATTGTCAAAAATATAAATAATATTTTAATAATTAAAAAATA
>NW_014569773.1:73195-82989 GCF_001313835.1 Polistes canadensis | reverse complement strand
TTTTTTTTTTTTTTTTTTTTTTTAAACGCATGATCAATCCTTAAAGTGAACAAATTCTTTGACGCGACATTACTATTGACTTAAAATGTGTCGAATAAATAATGTTAATTGATAGAAGAAAAAAACGAAAGAAAGAAAGAAAAAAAAAGCAGGAAAATCAGGTAAAAGCTTTCGGCATATTCCGAGGCAAGGCATACACGAACGAAGGGAAACGAATTTGCAACGGGGAATTTGTTCTACAAATTTGAAATCACTAGCGTGATCTCGTCGTTACATCGTTAGGAAGATAGAAGAAAAAAGAAGAAAATGTAGGAGGAGAATGAAAGAAGAGCGTAAAGGAAGATGGGGGAAGACGGGGGAAGGGGGAGGAAGGGTAAAGGGCTTGAAGGAACGCGACGAGGATCGCGATTTACCATCCCCCTTTTCCCAGTCAATTTCGTAGGTCAATATTTGGTACTCTGCGAGAGCTTTCGACTTGCTACGAGACGTTTCGTGGACATTTCGAGGACATGTATTCGAAGATAATAAAAAAAAGAAATGAGATTGAAATAGTAATGGCTATTTATCGTTATAGTATACTACGAAGAAATAAAATATTATCTTGGAAGAATAAAAGAAACAAAAATAAATAAAAGACATATGTTGTAAAGTTAACAAATTATTATATTTCATATAACGTAAGTTAAAAAAAAAAGGAAAAAGACAAAAATAAAATTGAATTACCAAGAAATCTGTGTGTGTGTGTGTGTGATAACGTTTTAAAAATATTATTTAACAATTTTCCAATACTTTCTTTTATATTATATTATATCATATGTATATTCCAAGTATTTGATATATTAATACCGTGAAAGATTAAAATTGAAGAATATCAAGATTCACATTGTTTGTATATCAAGATTCTATTGTATGACATATTTATATGTTGGTGAAAAATTGTATATTTAGATTTATTCATATAGATTAATATAATCAAACATACACCAAGCGACACCATGCGAATCTTGGCATTCTCCAATTTTGATTTTTCACAGTACCATACATATATATATAATAACTTTATATTAATAATTACCTTTATAACATATTATATATATTATTATTAATTTTTATCATATAGGAAGAGAACAAAAAATGAATATAAAAAATAAAAAGAAGTTAATCCATCTCTTAGACGCCATCTGGAATGTGATATTCTCATAAGATATGTAATTTAAATGTATTATAATATATAGAAATATATTTCACAAGAAAATGGTTGCACGTTATGACTGGCAAATGAACCGAGAAAATCTGATAGCGAACAACTATGAAAGCACGGTTGACTTCTCTCTATCTCTATCTCTATCTCTATCTCTATCTATCTCTCTTTCTTCCCATTTGGATCGGATGACTTGTATTTTAGAAATTCTTGAGGAGAAAAGACACGAGGTGACTTTGAACTAAGCAAAATTCTCATTTCAGAAAGCAGATAGGTAGGTAGACGACTCAACTCCTAGAAAATGAACTCGAATAACTGCCATGAGAAAATTAGGAAAAAGAAAGAAACAAAATAGAAAGACGTAAGATGGATATAAGAAAAAAGAAAAAGAAGAAGAAGAAAAATTAGAAAATAAAAAAAGCCTTTGCTTAGAAACTCGGATCACGAAACGTTATCTCCTGATTGTAAAAAATACAACCGATTCCTACAGTTCCACCAAAATAGAAAAACCATAACTCTCATTGGTTGTTCGTTCCTCTGGTAACAATTTCGTTACCTAGATATTCCAGCATAGTTAGGTGGGGTGGGATGTATAGTAATTTCTTCATTAGAAAATACACTCTCCTCTCTTTAGGATAGGGGTTGGAAAAGATGAACGGAACTGGGGGGATGAAAAGTAGGACTTGCTGGTGTCGACATTAGTCGGGGAGGGGGAGGAGGGATGGGGGAGGAGGATATGGAAAGGATTACCAAACTTACTCCCTCTCTTTCTCTAGCTGTGTGACAAGACTCTGCAATTATGCTTGCACAGTTTCGAGAAAGCATGGATGGATGGATGGATGGATGGATGGATGGATAGATGGATGCATAGTTGGATAGTTGGGTTGAAATCAAAGGAGTTAGCTAGCCTGAAACAAGAGCCAGGGAGGATTCTAAAAGGAAACGCTTCAAGGAAGAGCTTTACGGAACTCACAAGAGAGAGAGAGAGAGAGAGAGAGAGAGAGATAGATAATATGATCTTCCTGAAATGTAGGAAGGAATTTCCCCATAAAACACATTACTTTACAATTCTATGAATATGTTATATAGAATAGAATTGAAATCCATTGAGAGTTGCTTTCAATTGTTTATGGTGTAACGAAATAAACATTTTGTGGTGTTTGATAATGGAATGATAAGTACAGTAAGTATTCATCTAATTGTAAGATAGGATAACGATATATAACAAAATAATTAAACAACAAATGAAATAAAATCCTTAGATTGTTTTTAGATTTATACCTAGACTAGGATTAAAATATCTAATTAAAAATAAAAGGATAATGTAGTAACATATTCTTTTACATTATATAGGAACATCTGTTCCATCAAATTTGGATATATTACAAACACTGTCCCCCCTAAATAATTGTAAGATAAAATAAATATTTTATTCGTCAATTTATAATTGAATAAGATTGACATTAGTAGTATAAAAAATTATAACAATTTTCATCCAACGAATTCAGTTACAAGTTTAATGTATTCATTAGAGCTAAATTTCTGATAAAAGTATCTGTTTAAAACACGGAAACCTGTGCCAAATTTCGACACTTCAACTAATTGTAAGTATTAAATTCTACTGAAATTAGAGATGACACCAAAATAAAAAAAAAATTAGATTATACAATATTAATACAATTAACCATTTTCAAAATATCGTAATAAAAAATCCTTTTGCAAAATAATAAATAATTAAGAAGAAATCTTTTTAATAAATATAATATATAAACAACATCTGCAATATTCAAGAAATGAGAAAGGGTGCAAATGAAAATCAAAAGATTGAAGAAAAGGTAAGAGAAAAGCAAGCATCACGTTCTTCCATAGTTAGATGATTTAAAGAACAAACTAGGTAACGTAATCAGTATACTATAGAACTCTAGACGACGGTGGATAGGGAAGATATCAGAAACGGGTAGGAGCCCATGGAAAGGTATAAGTGTGAGTGATTAAACCTCGTCGTTGAAGAGAATCAAGATAGACGTTTAGTGTGTACCTAGCTACCGGAAGGACGGACGGACGGAGGGACGGTTGTACAGCGAAATGTTGGGTGGCTTCATGGACCGGATGCTGCTGGGGGATAATTCTGAACGTGACGTCAGTGTAGCTCTTCTTAACAAGAGTTCCAACGGCGCTTTTCTCAGCTAATCTGATTTAACTGTTTCACGTAAGTATAGAAAGAGAAAGATGAGAAGAGAAAGCTTGCCAAATACGCGCAAAACTACAACTCCCACTACTTCTACCTATTTACTTTTGGTAAAGAGAGTAAAAGAGAGAGAGAGAAATAAGAAGAACACATTGCAGATATAGTAACCTTATTGCACAAGATGCACGTTTCTGCCGTTAGTGAAGTACCAAAGACGAGATTACGATGTTGCAGGGGTAGGAGCAACAGCAGCAGCAGCAACCAGCAGCAATAGGAGCAATATCAGCGTCTGCTGAATTAGGGGGTTGAGACTTTCGAGAAAAGGGGGTGCTGGAAAAGGTACAGAGACGATCCAACGAAGTGAAATTAAGGCTGGCAAAATGCGTGGAAGTCTTTACCTGTGGATTCGAGCCAGGCTACTAGCTAGCTAGCTAGCTAGCTAGCTGCATGACTATTCCAAATGACACCGTAAAAGGAAATGTGTCGTTCAAACAGTCAACTCTTTGCTTAACTTACCTATGTATATACTTTTATACGGCTTTCTAGTATATACTGAATCGTTATATTAGTCTTACAGACTAACCCCCTCTTCTTCTTTTTTTTCTTCTTCTTCTTCTTCGCTTTTTTCTTTTTTTATTCCTCTTTCTCTTATCCTCGTTCTTACCAATTCTCTTAGTTTATATTAAACAAGAAGAAAAACAATCTTAACGGGAATTGTGTCCAACTTTATCGTTAGCTCGCTAATGAGCCAATGCTTTTATTTCTAATATTCTTAACTTCTTCATATTTTTTTTATTTTTCTCCTCCTTCTTCTCTTCCACCTCCATGGGGGGTTGTTTTTATTTTTAATAAAAGAACACGGATAAAAGAATACGAGAGAATACACGATACCCGTTGTAATACTTTTCGCGAGTCCATTAACGTTTTCGCGACAAAAAAAGTTAGGTTAGGAAACAATTCTTTCTTTACGGTCCACTTACAGTCTTGCGCAAACTTATTTATGTCTAATTATTAATTAACAGGGATGTATGGTTACAATGTCCTCGTTTTAAAGAGAGAACAACAATAAAAAATATATATATTACAACAATCATTACATATTCATCTTACTAATCTAAACCAATATAAAAACAAAATGGCTGGATGTCGCCATATTTAATAGCTTGAAATAAATCAAGTCTCCGTTAAGCATTAAGGTGGCCCACCAATGTATATAAATATATATATATATATATATATATATTTGCTACATAATATAATAACGGTAAATATTATTGGGGTAATTTATTGTCTCCTCCTACCTTGTCTCCTCCCCCACCACCCCACCCACCCCCAATCCTCAACACGTATATTATATTTCCCAAGCAAAGGAAGAGAGAACGTAAAATTTCCTCCATTTTCATGCTTAAAAATGATGATAGTAATACGCCGATCTTTCTCTCTTGCACCCCTCTCCTAAACCTCCACCTCACCTCCGCACCACTCTTCTCTCTTTCACTCCCGTGTTTCTTCGGTCGTTCGTTTAAAACCGTTGAAGCCGCTTACCGCGATAAGTCAAGTCAAAGGCTTCGCAGGGTGAAAATTACCCGCAAAAATTGCTCCACCCTTCTTCTCCTACTAACCAACCCTTCCTATATATACCCTCTACCCTCCTTTTCGAATTTATTATCATTGCTCTCTTTTTTTTTTCTTATATTTTTTTTCTTTACACCCCTCCAACGAATTTAAACTTACCAAGATAAGGGGAGAGAGGTATTTTATTTTCTGTCAAATTTTTGTGTCGTACGATTCGATCAATTTCATTGGAAACGAAATTTTATTTATGGACTTTTTTTTCTTGTTCTTCTACGAGTATCAGATAATTTGTTATATGTAAAAACAAAAAAAAGATAGATTAAATAATAGAATTTAAAGTAGAAAATTTGATATAAATCAACAAGAAAAAAGAAACAAATAGAAAAATAAATAAATACATACAATAAATTCGATAAAATTATGTCAAATTATTACTTATGTGTGTGAAATATATATGTTACCGTCAAAATCAGAAATAAGTCATTGCAAGTAATTCCTCGGCATTGTTATCAATGCAAAGCATCTTCCAACGAAGTCGGAAATTGAAAAATTCTTCCAGTTTTTCCTAAGCATCGAACATAATACTTTGATATTCTATAGAATATCAAATTACTATTTAAACAACGTTGAAAAGACATACAGCCATACGCAACCCCATCTCCCTAAAAACTTTTCAAAGAAATATCAGAGATTGCAATGCTATAAATTGTACAACTTTGCTATTTCTTTGACAAGTTTTGGTAAATATTTTTTATACTAAAATTGAATAGATTTTAATGATTTTTATATTAAATTAAAGTACACTCTTTTGTCTACGCGTAGAACACCATATCGAGTTACAAATTTAGCATGCAAACTTCATAAAATGTCAGAGAATGCAATGCTGTTAATTGTGCATCTTTGCAATTTCTTTGAAAAGTTTCGGAGTTGCTGAGGAATTACTTGCAATGACTTATTTCCGGTTTTGACGGTAACATATATATATATATTATAATAAAGTAAAAACAAGACCCGATGATATTGATTTCAATTTATTTCTTGAAATCCTAACAATCGTTTCCATATTTCGGATAAATGAAAATAAATGGATTCGGCAAAGATGAATAATTAATTAATCGGGTAATAGAATAACTGATCATCTTTTAAATCTCATTAATAATCACTTAACATTTGTCGTCAATACAATATTGTAAAACTGATTACAATAATCGCTGGGATATAAATAATTAAATTGATCCGATACGAATTGATTGGAATTAATTAGATATCGTATATAAAAGGTAATTAAATAATAATATTTAACGTTTAATTTATATTTCAATAAAATTGGTATTTTTTTAATCTCGTTTTTTTTCTTTCTTTATTTATTTATTTTCTAAAGATATTTTTTAGGATAAAACGTCTAAGAAAACGTAAATAATATCGGACAGTCCTGAATTACTAGAAGTACCACCGATACTTTGTAATTGGTTCCAGCAAAAGGATCAAGGTTTTACACAAGAGTCCTGTAGAAAGTAGGATCGTCGGTGATAGTAAGCATAGTGTAACCACGAAGAGAAAAAGAAGCTCCAGGCAATGGACCAATGGTGGCTGGAGTGAACTGAGTTCAGTTGGGTTGAGTTGTGCTTGGGTTGGGCTAGGGTTCAGGGTAGTTTTTAGCTTTGAAAAATTACCAGTCTCAGGAAAGCTGACAGTTCTTCTCTTCGTTCTTATCCCCCCACCCCACCCCACCCCATTACCCCATCACCCCTTACTCCGAGACTTTAAGAAAGTATCTTGCACCTGATACAGTTGATACGTTGGATAATATCAAACTCCAAACAACTTTCTTCAACGTCCAATTTTATTTGATAAAAAAGCAAATGGTTATATATATCTTTCTTTATTATTAATATTATTATTATTATACTAATTATTATTATTAGAAACAATTAGTATCAATCATGAAATAATAAAAAAAACAAATGCTTGATTTTCTTGATATTATTTTAAAACAATACAATATATTTCTTTTTAACATTTTAATAAACAATCTCAGAAACATAATTAAAAAAAAAATAATTCTTATATATAGAAATATTAATTATAAAAAAAAAACAGAAAATTAAATTATAGATTATATTAGAGTGAGCCAAAAGTTCGTACGTTATCAAATTAATATTTCCCATGTAAATCTCACAAAAAAACAATCTATTATGCAATTTATAACAGAATAAATATACTCACGAACTTTTGATTCACAAGAACGCTATAAAACAAAAACAAAAAGTAAGAAAACACCATCCCTTATTAATCGTATCGTAATTTTCATCAACAACGAATAAAAAAATAAAAAGGGTAAAAATCGTTAATTCAAATATGCAATTTATGCAACTAATTATTAATATCGGTACACTATGAAAGATTACTATTACTCGTCTTATAGATAGAATAAGCTCTAAGAAAGAAGCTCTCTTACAATAGTTAGATTGTTAGCCCGAGAGTGAATCATTAAGAGAGAAAGAGAGAGAGAGAGAGAAGTTGTTAGAAGATCTTTCCGTAAGAAAGTTTTCACGAAGAAAGAGAGGGGAGGGGGAGAGTGAAAAAAGGGGGCTTGATTTATCCCACTCAAAAGTGACTAGACGATACAGAACTAATTAGAGTAGGGAAAAAAAAAAAAAGATGAATAAGTAAAAAAGATATTTCTACAATTAATTTCATCAACGATCTGTTAATACGTAAGGATAATTATTAATTTGTTAATTAACTCTTCGGATCTCGAGGATGCATAATTTATTTATATAATTTCCTGTTTGTTCTTTTTTTTTTTTTAGTACACACCAATAATTTTCATTTTTATCGGATACATTTAATCAATAAAATACAATAAAAAATTCTACGATTGCATGTGTATTATTAATATAGAATTATTATTGACATAATTTAATATTGCATAAATTGATGAAAAAGAAAAAAAAATGTATTTATTGTCCAAACAGAATAGCACCACCATTCTCTATGTTTTTTGTTTTTTTTTTTTGTATACAAACGTTACACGATTGATTTGTATTTTACATTTAGAACGTTTTGTTTAATCTTCTACGAAACAAAACACATTTTCTAGTATGTATCATACGAAACACCATACATATTGATGTCAGATTAGACCCAGACACGATGTAACGGGACATCCATTTTGCTTGAAATTCGGTATTGCGTTCGTTGTCAGCAGGATACTTGTTATCTCGCGAAAGAGAAACTATTGTCCATGTTCCTGCTAATTCGTTGTGTAATACGCAAACGATACAGCACTAACATATACATATATATATATGTATATATATATATATGTGAGTGCGTTTGTGAGAAAGAGAATACGTATTCTGTGATTAGATAAACCGTGTTACTTGTGATGCTACTACCATTAAGCACACTTCACATTGAAACACGCAAACGATATCAGAATCGATATCCATTTAACGTCGATATTCGATTTGATTCTCAAAAAAGATGCCAAAGAGAATCCCAAATTTGCAATAAACACTTTGAATTTATGCTTCATTTAATCCTTTCCACTCCTTTTTATTATTATTTTGTTCAAAAATGTTAATTTCTTACGAATGATCGATATTTTTTATTTCTACGACACACAAAGTAAACAAAATTATTATTATTAGAGAAGAGATATTATTATTTTATTATTTATATAATTTTAATTATATTCAAATTATTGTTCATCTATATTGCTAGAGAAATTAATTCATAAGTGTAAGAATCTAAAATTTGTTAAAGACAGAAAAGATACAACTGTATGATCTCGACATCTTCATATATTTTCACTTTAATCGTTAAAATATCAGAAATAACTGTAAATGCATTATTTATAATACATTAAATCCAAGAGATCAGAGGTAAACACAATGAAAATAAATATTCATGAGTATTAAAGCAAAAAAGTATTAAAGTATTATTATGGTATTAAAAGAGAGTACAGATAAAATATTCGTGGTCGGCCATTTTTATTCTAACAATACAAGAAAAAAAAGAAAACCAAAAAAAAATAAACAAAAAATAATTCCTAATTAATAGATTTAAATCGTTAATGATCTTCTTCGCATGTATATTAAATTTTAAATATTAATAAATGACCGAAATAATTTTGTTCATTTGCGTGTGATTCAAATATTAAAGTTCCATACGTTTGATCTCTTAGGTTATGTTACTCTTTTCTTTTTATTTTTTTCGGTTAACTTGGCATATATATTTGAAGAAAAGCATAAAAAAAAGAAAAAGAAGTGGAAAAAGAAATTAGATAATCATTTTATAAACGATAAGCGTTCGATAATATCCAAGCGAGGTTTCTTTGAAATGAGAAAAAAAAATTAGAGAGAGAAAAAAAGAAAAGAAAATGTAGAATCGTACTGGATTTTAGCCAACGCGATAAGATGGCCGCGGCACGTGTGCTGGATTTTCTTCGTTAACGAAGAACACGATGGATTACGGTTGTTCTTGAATCTACCAAAGAAAAAGAGAGTATCGGCGGAGTTTATGGAGGAGGATCGGTCGGGCTAAGGGAAATGCTAGGGGAAAATGCTTACCGTTCGAAAACTACGAATTGGAACTAGGCCAAAAACGAAAGCTAGCAATTACGTAATTCCGCCGACATTTACTACTAACTTTTATTCTTTAAAACATAAGCAAAGAGCTTGCGGATTAAAGTCAACCCGATTTAACGACGATACTTTTTCATTATTTAACCGAAAAAAAAAAACAAACATTTCTTTTTATCTTTTTTTTTTTTTGCAATTATATGCGTTCTTGAAATAGAAATCGTGAAAATTTCAAAAAAAA